>NC_040235.1:475556-545556 GCF_001444195.1 Xiphophorus couchianus
CTCCTTGTCCCCATCCTGTCTCCATGTCCCTCCTGTCACATCCTGTCTCCATGTCCCACATCCTGTCTCCATGTCCCTCCTGTCCCACATCCTGTCTCCATGTCCCTCCTTGTCCCCAATCCTGTCTCCATGTCCACATCCTGTCTCCATGTCCCTCCTGTCCCACATCCTGTCTCCATGTCCCTCCATGTCCCACATTTGTTCCATGTCCTCCTTGTCCCCCATCCTGTCTCCATGTCCCACATCCTGTCTCCGGTCCCACATCCTGTTCTCCATGTCCCACATCCTGTCCATGTCCCTCCATGTCTCACATCCTGTCTCCATGTCCCTCCTTGTCCCCCATCCTGTCTCCATGTCCCCCTTGTCCCTAATCCTGTCTCTGTCCACCATCCTGTCTCCATGTCCTCTGTCCCTAATCCTGTCTCCATGTCCCACATCCTGTCTCCATGTCCCTCCATGTCCCACATCCTGTCTCCATGTCCCTCCTTGTCCCACATCCTGTCTCCATGTCCCTCCTTGTCCCTAATCCTGTCTCCATGTCCCACATCCTGTCTCCATGCCCTCCTGTCCCACATCCTGTCTCCATGTCCCTCCTTGTCCCTCTCCTGTCTCCATGTCCCTCCATGTCTCACATCCGTCTCCATGTCCCTCCTTGTCCCTAATCCTGTCTCCATGTCCCTCCTTGTCCCACATCCTGTCTCATGTCCCTCCATTGTCCCTAATCCTGTCTCCATGTCCCACATCCTGTCTCATGTCCCTCTGTCCCCATCCTGTCTCCATGTCCCTCCTTGTCCCTCATCCTGTCTCCATGTCCCTCCATGTCTCACATCCTGTCTCCATGTCCCCTCCTTGTCCCTAATCCTGTTCTCCATGTCCCTCCTTGTCCCCTCAATCCTGTCTCCATGTCAATCCATGTCTCACATCCTGTCTCCATGTCCCTCCTTGTCCTTAATCCTGTCTCATGTCCCCCATTGTCCCTCATCCTGTCTCCATGTCCCTCCATGTCCCACATCCTGTCTCCATGTCCCTCCTTGTCCCACATCCTGTCTCCATGTCCCACATCCTGTCTCCATGTCCCTCCATGTCTCACATCCTGTCTCCATGTCCCTCCTTGTCCCCCATCCTGTCTCCATGTCCCTCCTTGTCCCTAATCCTGTCTCCATGTCCCTCCTTGTCCCTAATCCTGTCTCCATGTCCCTCCATGTCCCCCATCCTGTCTCCATGTCCCTCCTTGTCCCTAATCCTGTCTCCATGTCCCACATCCTGTCTCCATGTCCCTCCATGTCCCACATCTTGTCTCCATGTCCCTCCTTGTCCCCCATCCTGTCTCCATGTCCCTCCTTGTCCCTAATCCTGTCTCCATGTCCCAGGAGTCTCCATGTCCCTCCATGTCTCACATCCTGTCTCCATGTCCCTCCATGTCCGTCATCCTGTCTCCTTGTCCCTCCATGTCCGTCATCCTGTCTCCATGTCCCTCCATGTCTCACATCCTGTCTCCATGTCCCTCCTTGTCCCCCATCCTGTCTCCATGTCCCTCCTTGTCCCACATCCTGTCTCCATGTCCCACATCCTGTCTCCATGTCCCTCCATGTCTCACATCCTGTCTCCATGTCCCTCCTTGTCCCCCACCCTGTCTCCATGTCCCTCCTTGTCCCCATCCTGTCTCCATGTCCCTCCTTGTCCCACATCCTGTCTCCATGTCCCACATCCTGTCTCCATGTCCCTCCTTGTCCCACATCCTGTCTCCATGTCCCTCCTTGTCCCTAATCCTGTCTCCATGTCCCACATCCTGTCTCCATGTCCCTCCTTGTCCCACATCCTGTCTCCATGTCCCTCCTTGTCCCCCATCCTGTCTCCATGTCCCTCCATGTCCGTCATCCTGTCTCCATGTCCCTCCATGTCTCACATCCTGTCTCCATGTCCCTCCTTGTCCCCCATCCTGTCTCCATGTCCCTCCTTGTCCCACATCCTGTCTCCATGTCCCACATCCTGTCTCCATGTCCCTCCATGTCTCACATCCTGTCTCCATGTCCCTCCTTGTCCCCCATCCTGTCTCCATGTCCCTCCTTGTCCCCATCCTGTCTCCATGTCCCTCCTTGTCCCACATCCTGTCTCCATGTCCCTCCTTGTCCCTAATCCTGTCTCCATGTCCCACATCCTGTCTCCATGTCCCTCCATGTCCCACATCCTGTCTCCATGTCCCTCCTTGTCCCACATCCTGTCTCCATGTCCCTCCTTGTCCCTCATCCTTTCTCCATGTCCCTCCATGTCTCACATCCTGTCTCCATGTCCCTCCTTGTCCCCCATCCTGTCTCCATGTCCCTCCTTGTCCCTAATCCTGTCTCCATGTCCCACATCCTGTCTCCATGTCCCTCCTTGTCCCACATCCTGTCTCCATGTCCCACATCCTGTCTCCATGTCCCTCCATGTCTCACATCCTGTCTCCATGTCCCTCCTTGTCCCCCATCCTGTCTCCATGTCCCTCCTTGTCCCACATCCTGTCTCCATGTCCCACATCCTGTCTCCATGTCCCTCCATGTCTCACATCCTGTCTCCATGTCCCTCCTTGTCCCCCATCCTGTCTCCATGTCCCTCCTTGTCCCTCATCCTTTCTCCATGTCCCTCCATGTCTCACATCCTGTCTCCATGTCCCTCCATGTCCCACATCCTGTCTCCATGTCCCTCCATGTCTCACATCCTGTCTCCATGTCCCTCCTTGTCCCCCATCCTGTCTCCATGTCCCTCCTTGTCCCCCATCCTGTCTCCATGTCCCTCCTTGTCCCACATCCTGTCTCCATGTCCCACATCCTGTCTCCATGTCCCTCCATGTCTCACATCCTGTCTCCATGTCCCTCCTTGTCCCCCATCCTGTCTCCATGTCCCTCCTTGTCCCTAATCCTGTCTCCATGTCCCACATCCTGTCTCCATGTCCCTCCTTGTCCCACATCCTGTCTCCATGTCCCACATCCTGTCTCCATGTCCCTCCATGTCCCACATCCTGTCTCCATGTCCCTCCATGTCCCACATCCTGTCTCCATGTCCCACATCCTGTCTCCATGTCCCTCCATGTCCCCCATCCTGTCTCCATGTCCCTCCTTGTCCCTAATCCTGTCTCCATGTCCCACATCCTGTCTCCTTGTCCCACATCCTGTCTCCATGTCCCACATCCTGTCTCCATGTCCCTCCATGTCTCACATCCTGTCTCCATGTCCCTCCTTGTCCCCCATCCTGTCTCCATGTCCCTCCTTGTCCCTAATCCTGTCTCCATGTCCCACATCCTGTCTCCTTGTCCCACATCCTGTCTCCATGTCCCACATCCTGTCTCCATGTCCCTCCATGTCTCACATCCTGTCTCCATGTCCCTCCTTGTCCCCCATCCTGTCTCCATGTCCCTCCTTGTCCCTAATCCTGTCTCCTTGTCCCCCATCCTGTCTCCATGTCCCTCCTTGTCCCTAATCCTGTCTCCATGTCCCACATCCTGTCTCCATGTCCCTCCTTGTCCCTCATCCTGTCTCCATGTCCCTCCATGTCTCACATCCTGTCTCCATGTCCCTCCTTGTCCCTAATCCTGTCTCCATGTCCCTCCTTGTCCCACATCCTGTCTCCATGTCCCTCCTTGTCCCTAATCCTGTCTCCATGTCCCACATCCTGTCTCCATGTCCCTCCTTGTCCCACATCCTGTCTCCATGTCCCTCCTTGTCCCTCATCCTGTCTCCATGTCCCTCCATGTCTCACATCCTGTCTCCATGTCCCTCCTTGTCCCTAATCCTGTCTCCATGTCCCTCCTTGTCCCTCATCCTGTCTCCATGTCAATCCATGTCTCACATCCTGTCTCCATGTCCCTCCTTGTCCTTAATCCTGTCTCATGTCCCCCATTGTCCCTCATCCTGTCTCCATGTCCCTCCATGTCCCACATCCTGTCTCCATGTCCCTCCTTGTCCCACATCCTGTCTCCATGTCCCACATCCTGTCTCCATGTCCCTCCATGTCTCACATCCTGTCTCCATGTCCCTCCTTGTCCCCCATCCTGTCTCCATGTCCCTCCTTGTCCCTAATCCTGTCTCCATGTCCCTCCTTGTCCCTAATCCTGTCTCCATGTCCCTCCATGTCCGTCATCCTGTCTCCATGTCTCACATCCTGTCTCCATGTCCCTCCTTGTCCCCCATCCTGTCTCCATGTCCCTCCTTGTCCCCATCCTGTCTCCATGTCCCTCCTTGTCCCACATCCTGTCTCCATGTCCCTCCTTGTCCCTAATCCTGTCTCCATGTCCCACATCCTGTCTCCATGTCCCTCCTTGTCCCACATCCTGTCTCCATGTCCCTCCTTGTCCCTAATCCTGTCTCCATGTCCCACATCCTGTCTCCATGTCCCTCCTTGTCCCACATCCTGTCTCCATGTCCCACATCCTGTCTCCATGTCCCTCCATGTCTCACATCCTGTCTCCATGTCCCTCCTTGTCCCCCATCCTGTCTCCATGTCCCTCCTTGTCCCTAATCCTGTCTCCATGTCCCACATCCTGTCTCCATGTCCCTCCATGTCCCACATCCTGTCTCCATGTCCCTCCATGTCCCACATCCTGTCTCCATGTCCCTCCTTGTCCCCCATCCTGTCTCCATGTCCCTCCTTGTCCCTAATCCTGTCTCCATGTCCCAGGAGTCTCCATGTCCCTCCATGTCCCCCATCCTGTCTCCATGTCCCTCCATGTCCGTCATCATGTCTCCATGTCCCTCCTTGTCCCTCATCCTGTCTCCTTGTCCCTCCATGTCCGTCATCCTGTCTCCATGTCCCTCCATGTCCGTCATCCTGTCTCCATGTCCCTCCATGTCTCACATCCTGTCTCCATGTCCCTCCATGTCCGTCATCCTGTCTCCATGTCCCTCCATGTCTCACATCCTGTCTCCATGTCCCTCCATGTCCCACATCCTGTCTCCATGTCCCTCCTTGTCCCACATCCTGTCTCCATGTCCCTCCATGTCCCACATCCTGTCTCCATGTCCCTCCTTGTCCCACATCCTGTCTCCATGTCCCTCCTTGTCCCTAATCCTGTCTCCATGTCCCACATCCTGTCTCCATGTCCCTCCATGTCCCCCATCCTGTCTCCATGTCCCTCATCCTGTCTCCATGTCCCTCCATGTCTCACATCCTGTCTCCATGTCCCTCCTTGTCCCCCATCCTGTCTCCATGTCCCTCCTTGTCCCTAATCCTGTCTCCATGTCCCACATCCTGTCTCCATGTCCCTCCATGTCCCCCATCCTGTCTCCATGTCCCTCCTTGTCCCTAATCCTGTCTCCATGTCCCCCATCCTGTCTCCATGTCCCTCCATGTCCCACATCTTGTCTCCATGTCCCTCCTTGTCCCTCATCATGTCTCCATGTCCCTCCTTGTCCCTCATCCTGTCTGCTTGTCCCTCATCATGTCTCCATGTCCCTCCTTGTCCCTAATCCTGTCTCCATGTCCCTAATCCTGTCTCCATGTCCCTCCTTGTCCCTAATCCTGTCTCATGTCCCCCATTGTCCCTCATCCTGTCTCCATGTCCCTCCATGTCCGTCATCCTGTCTCCATGTCCCTCCATGTCCCTCATCCTGTCTCCATGTCCCTCCATGTCTCACATCCTGTCTCCATGTCCCTCCTTGTCCTTAATCCTGTCTCATGTCCCCCATTGTCCCTCATCCTGTCTCCATGTCCCTCCATGTCCCACATCCTGTCTCCATGTCCCTCCATGTCCCACATCCTGTCTCCATGTCCCTCCTTGTCCCTAATCCTGTCTCCATGTCCCACATCCTGTCTCCATGTCCCTCCTTGTCCCTAATCCTGTCTCCATGTCCCACATCCTGTCTCCATGTCCCTCCATGTCCCTCATCCTGTCTCCATGTCCCTCCATGTCTCACATCCTGTCTCCATGTCCCTCCATGTCCCACATCCTGTCTCCATGTCCCTCCTTGTCCCTCATCCTGTCTCCATGTCCCTCCTTGTCCCTCATCCTGTCTCCATGTCCCTCCATGTCTCACATCCTGTCTCCATGTCCCTCCTTGTCCTTAATCCTGTCTCATGTCCCCCATTGTCCCTCATCCTGTCTCCATGTCCCTCCATGTCCCACATCCTGTCTCCATGTCCCTCCTTGTCCTTAATCCTGTCTCATGTCCCCCATTGTCCCTCATCCTGTCTCCATGTCCCTCCATGTCCCACATCCTGTCTCCATGTCCCTCCATGTCCCCCATCCTGTCTCCATGTCCCTCCTTGTCCCTAATCCTGTCTCCATGTCCCACATCCTGTCTCCATGTCCCTCCATGTCCCACATCTTGTCTCCATGTCCCTCCTTGTCCCCCATCCTGTCTCCATGTCCCTCCTTGTCCCTAATCCTGTCTCCATGTCCCAGGAGTCTCACATCCTGTCTCCATGTCCCACATCCTGTCTCCATGTCCCTCCATGTCTCACATTCTGTCTCCATGTCCCTCCTTGTCCCCATCCTGTCTCCATGTCCCACATCCTGTCTCCATGTCCCTCCATGTCTCACATCCTGTCTCCATGTCCCTCCTTGTCCCTAATCCTGTCTCCATGTCCCACATCCTGTCTCCATGTCCCTCCTTGTCCCCCATCCTGTCTCCATGTCCCACATCCTGTCTCCATGTCCCTCCATGTCTCACATCCTGTCTCCATGTCCCTCCTTGTCCCCCATCCTGTCTCCATGTCCCTCCTTGTCCCTAATCCTGTCTCATGTCCCCCATGGTCCCTCATCCTGTCTCCATGTCCCACATCCTGTCTCCATGTCCCTCCTTGTCCCCCATCCTGTCTCCATGTCTCACAACCTGTCTCCATGTCCCACATCCTGTCTCCATGTCCCTCCTTGTCCCCCATCCTGTCTCCATGTCTCACATCCTGTCTCCATGTCCCTCCTTGTCCCCCATCCTGTCTCCATGTCCCTCCTTGTCCCTAATCCTGTCTCATGTCCCCCATTGTCCCACATCCTGTCTCCATGTCCCTCCTTGTCCCCCATCCTGTCTCCATGTCTCACATCCTGTCTCCATGTCCCTCCTTGTCCCCCATCCTGTCTCCATGTCCCTCCTTGTCCCTAATCCTGTCTCCATGTCTCACAACCTGTCTCCATGTCCCTCCTTGTCCCTCATCCTGTCTCCATGTCCCACATCCTGTCTCCATGTCCCTCCTTGTCCCCCATCCTGTCTCCATGTCCCACATCCTGTCTCCATGTCCCTCCATGTCTCACATCCTGTCTCCATGTCCCTCCTTGTCCCCCATCCTGTCTCCATGTCCCTCCTGGTCCCTAATCCTGTCTCATGTCCCCCATTGTCCCTCATCCTGTCTCCATGTCTCACAACCTGTCTCCATGTCCCTCCTTGTCCCTCATCCTGTCTCCATGTCCCACATCCTGTCTCCATGTCCCTCCTTGTCCCCCATCCTGTCTCCATGTCTCACATCCTGTCTCCATGTCCCTCCTTGTCCCCCATCCTGTCTCCATGTCCCTCCTTGTCCCTAATCCTGTCTCATGTCCCCCATTGTCCCTAATCCTGTCTCCATGTCCCACATCCTGTCTCCATGTCCCTCCTTGTCCCCCATCCTGTCTCCATGTCTCACATCCTGTCTCCATGTCCCTCCTTGTCCCCCATCCTGTCTCCATGTCCCTCCTTGTCCCTAATCCTGTCTCATGTCCCCCATTGTCCCACATCCTGTCTCCATGTCCCTCCTTGTCCCCCATCCTGTCTCCATGTCTCACATCCTGTCTCCATGTCCCTCCTTGTCCCCCATCCTGTCTCCATGTCCCTCCTTGTCCCTAATCCTGTCTCCATGTCTCACAACCTGTCTCCATGTCCCTCCTTGTCCCTCATCCTGTCTCCATGTCCCACATCCTGTCTCCATGTCCCTCCTTGTCCCCCATCCTGTCTCCATGTCCCCCATCCTGTCTCCATGTCCCTCCTTGTCCCTAATCCTGTCTCCATGTCTCACAACCTGTCTCCATGTCCCTCCTTGTCCCTCATCCTGTCTCCATGTCCCACATCCTGTCTCCATGTCCCTCCTTGTCCCTCATCCTGTCTCCATGTCCCACATCCTGTCTCCATGTCCCTCCTTGTCCCCCATCCTGTCTCCATGTCTCACATCCTGTCTCCATGTCCCTCCTTGTCCCCCATCCTGTCTCCATGTCCCTCCTTGTCCCTAATCCTGTCTCATGTCCCCCATTGTCCCTCATCCTGTCTCCATGTCCCACATCCTGTCTCCATGTCCCTCCTTGTCCCCCATCCTGTCTCCATGTCCCACATCCTGTCTCCATGTCCCTCCTTGTCCCCCATCCTGTCTCCATGTCTCACATCCTGTCTCCATGTCCCTCCTTGTCCCCCATCCTGTCTCCATGTCCCACATCCTGTCTCCATGTCCCTCCATGTCTCACATCCTGTCTCCATGTCCCTCCTTGTCCCCCATCCTGTCTCCATGTCCCTCCTTGTCCCTAATCCTGTCTCATGTCCCCCATTGTCCCTCATCCTGTCTCCATGTCCCACATCCTGTCTCCATGTCCCTCCTTGTCCCCCATCCTGTCTCCATGTCTCACAACCTGTCTCCATGTCCCTCCTTGTCCCTCATCCTGTCTCCATGTCCCACATCCTGTCTCCATGTCCCTCCTTGTCCCCCATCCTGTCTCCATGTCTCACATCCTGTCTCCATGTCCCTCCTTGTCCCCCATCCTGTCTCCATGTCCCTCCTTGTCCCTAATCCTGTCTCATGTCCCCCATTGTCCCTCATCCTGTCTCCATGTCCCTCCTTGTCCCTCATCCTGTCTCCTTGTGTCTCCAGGTGGACAGTCTGAAGGACGGAGGTGAGCCCAGTCTCCCAGCGTGTCCCCCTGTCCCCCTGCAGCAGGACGGGGAGCTGCGCTGGGCGGCGGATGTCCTCTGTGGGTCCAGTGAGACGCTGGAGGAGCTGAGTGCGGCGTGGGACCGGTTCCCCGAGGTTCTGCTGGAGGTTCTGGCTCTGGCCTTGTTGGGAGTCCACAGGCTGCAGGAGGGAAATGGTCCGGATGATTAATCTGCCTCAGAAAATCATTTAATCTAAATTTACATGATTGAAACTTTTGCTGATTCTTTTCCTACATTAACATTAATTTCAAATGCAGTTTTATTTTTTAGGGGAAAATCTTGGATGTTTTCTACCTGCTGAGGTTTATTCAGGTCATTTAGTCATGAAATATAATTTTATTTTAATAACTTGGTATGGATTTCTCCTTTGGACATTTGAATAAAATCAATCTTTGTGATGAACGTATTGATTTGGGTCATTATGGGTTAAACTGATTTGAACTTTTTCTGCTCTGTATTGAATTTCTGTAATCAATCATTGATGCTATTAAATATTTAAATGAACGTCTGTAAATATTTCTGGTTTTTATGAGTTTAAACTTTTTATATGGCTTTAATATTGAGGTGAATGATAGAAAATATTTCTGTCAACATTTAGATTAAAATACTTTTACATGCAGAAACTTTTTTGGAGTATTTCTGTCGTTTTGTTGGAACATATAAAGTTTATGATGGATTTGATTTATTGGTTTTAGTTTCATTATTATTCTTTCAGTTTGACTTTAGTTCAGGCTTTTCTCACTGATCCTAGTTTATTATGTTTAGTTGTTTCTTAGTGTTACATTTATTTCCTGGTATCCAGTGTGTTCTCGCTCGCCCGCTGTGTCTCCTCTCACCTGAAGCCCATCAGCCAATCAGCTCGGGTCTCTTGTTCATCCTTCTCCCTCACTAATTTATTATTTATTTAATCGTCTCGTCTGCTTTAAATGAATGTTTCCTTTTTTACTTGACATTCAGTGTTGAGAGATTTATGAGTTTATGTATAATTTCGGCTTTGAGAGCCTGGCAGCAGCTTTTACTTCGTCTTTTTGACTGAATACTGCAAGTTCTTTGCATGTTTTGCCTAAATTAGGTGATTTTATGGTTCCATTTGGCCAGATCACATATTAGCATTTATACCTAAAGAGAAACATTGACAGCCAATCCATGTGATCGGTATTGGTGATCGGTGATCGGCAGTGATTGGAATTGGCAGCTAAAACCATGAAAACCAGAACTGGGATACCGCTAGTGAGGAAGAGGATAACACAAACATCACCTTCCTAAAATAATGGCCTACCTATTTTTATTTGATCTAAATCATATTTGGTCAATAAAGGTGGTGAAGTTTTCTGTTTTTGCCTTTTAGAAAGAGATGTGGAAAGTATGAACCAGATATGGATCTAATAAAGTAACGTTGTTGAAAAGGAGAAAAATATAAACAAGGAAGAAGCAGTTCATGGGTTTAATCATTTTAATGGGGTTAACAGTTTGAGGTCTGATGTAAGGATAAATCAGGAGCTCAGCGTTTCTAACACCACTAGTAGAAAAAGAAATGATAAAGAGCCTAGTAAACCGTAAATCAGCTGACTGGACGGACGCAGGGCTGGTGAAGCATCAGGACGCTCCACGTTTCCACTTCTTTATGGCAACCATTGAGGAATTGTTGGTAGAAACCCACAGCTTCGCCTCCACATCACCCTAACACATCCTGATACTGGGTCGCTGGAGAAAGAGGGCCCGGCCCG
The DNA here is from genome assembly GCF_001444195.1 of Xiphophorus couchianus. Lineage (NCBI taxonomy): Eukaryota > Metazoa > Chordata > Actinopteri > Cyprinodontiformes > Poeciliidae > Xiphophorus > Xiphophorus couchianus. The sequence goes on from NC_040235.1 coordinate 486,145, forward strand.
GCCCGGTCCATTTATGTTCCGGGCCAAACGTAGCGGGGCGGTCTGTCAGTCAGTGCAGAGCAGAAGAGGACAGAGACTGAAGAAGAAACCATTACTGAGGTTGAAAAGATCAGAGGATGAGATCAGCTTCATGTGTCGGTAAAAATACTGTAAAATATTTTTACAGAAAGGAAGTAAATTCAAGTCTAGAATTCCTGTATAAACCTGTTACCATGTAGCCACAGCTACCCTAGGGAACCATAGTACTGGTTCTGGTTCTGTCGGACCTTAGTGTTGACCATGAAATACAGTACCACTGAAATGACCAGAGAGCTGGGTCGGACCCTCTGGTGCCACTAGTGGACCGGTTCCAGTGTGAGCTAAAGAGCAGAACCTTCTCTGTGTCAGTAGTGTCTCATCAGATGGTCTCAGCTGTAGCCATCTTGTTTCTCAGCAGCAGCCATCTTGTTTCTCAGCTGCAGCCATCTTGTTTCTCAGCAGCAGCTCTGTAATCTAGAACATCAACATGGAGGACATGAGATTCTGTGGCGGTCTGGGAACCGGTTCTGGTTTTTGTTGCTCGTATGATTGATGATAATCACAAAGCGGTTCTGAATGTTTCTCTTTCTGAGTGAAGCAGATTCAGTGAAGCTGTTTCATGTTTGAATGTCTTTAATAATCACTGAGAGGAGACAGACAATAGATTGGTTTTCATTTTTAAAGTCAAAGTTTCATTCAGAACATGAAAATACAACAAATCAGGCATTTAGACACAAGCAGCTCGTTGTTATTTAACCTTCCTGACAGACGGTGGCGCTGTGACAGGAAACCCAACAGGAAGTGGCCCAGAATTGAAAAAATATTTCCCTCATTTAAAGTCCCCAGTGTGAAACGTCCACCAGCAGGACCGGCTTTACTCTCCGCCCTGCAGCTTGTGGATTCCCATCACGGCCAGAGCCAGAACCTCCAGCAGAACCTCTGGTGGCAGATCGAAGAGATCAGTCAGCGTCTTCAGCGCCTCATCAGAGGAACAGAGGAGATCAGCGGCCCAACGCAGATCTCCATCTGGCTGCAGGCCGGCGGGGACAGAACCGGTCAGCTTGGGTTCATCGTTGTCCTTCAGACTTTCCACCTGGAGACACGTGGAGAGACATGGAGAGACAGATGAAGACACGTGGAGAGACATGGAGAGACGTGGAAACAGATGGAGAGACGTGGAGAGACATGGAGAGACATGGAAACAGATGGAGAGACATGAAGACACGTGGAGAGACATGGAGAGACATGGAAACAGATGGAGAGACGTGGAGAGACATGGAGACAGATGGAGAGACATGGAGACAGATGGACACAGTTCCAGTATTCAGATATTATGAGGTCTGATTGAGTTTTATTGTAGAATCTATACGTGTCTCAACTCGTAGAATATATAGTTTAGGATTTACACAAGACTCGGAACTGCTTCTGCTCAAAGTCGATCGAGAAAAGATTTAATACACATCTGCTGAACCACAAAACATCACATACACATCGTTACAGAAATCCAAAATCTCTTGCCTTCTACTTCTGACATCAGTTTTTTATAGAGTCCAGCTCTACTGGTGTGTATTGGGAAGCCTCGACCAATGGCGTTGCTTCCTCCATTTACGTAGCCTTTCTGGCTCCGTCTTACACTGGAGGATGTGTATCCTCCAGTGTAAGGATGATGTGTATCATCCAGTGTAAGACGGATACACATCCTCCTTACACTGGATGTGTATTGGAAGTTCCTTGGGAATATTCAGACCTCTTGACTTCACATCTGCTCCGTTTCAAAGGTGCTGTTAGTCAACTTGTTTGTTCCTTATCTGTCCAACAGAGGTTCCGTCCCACGTCTTGAGCTCCGGCCCAGTTCCTTTGCTGGCGAGCAGGAGAAATGTCTGGCCCAGAACTTTCTTGCACAACAGCTTCAACTAACAACTTTCCTTTCTTTTTTTTTTTTTGAACATTCTTTATTTAAGAATATTATGAATCCAACATATATGCTTATGTATATTTATACATGCACTTACATAACAAAAAAAACAACAAACAAACAAAAAAAACAACACATTAGGGGGCTCAGCAAACATTTTAGTCCATTTCGGCAGTTGACATTTCTTAGAAAGGTTCTGATGTTCTCACCTGAAGGGGAGGTTTACATATCCAGTGACTTCCATTAAAAGAGAGACATACAGAGGAGGCTTTTTATAACCCATGGCATCCTTATCAGTGTGGCCATCCAAAGTGGGAAATAGCTGGGGTCCATACACTCCGAAAAATGTCAGTTTTTACCTGAAGGTTTGCTGTTATCTTTTCCATTATATACACATTATTCAATCTTTCTTGCCATTGTTGAAGTGTGGGAGGCAAAGGCTTGAGCCAGGACAGAGTTATCATTTTCCTTGCTACTAGTAGCAGAATCTGTAGTAACTGGCCTTCCTTTTTCCCAGTATCTTCTCCTGAGGTCAAACCCAATATATAATGTAGTGGGTTCAGTGGTAACGTGACCTTAAGTATTTTTTTAATTTCTGTCTGAACCCCCTGCCAGAAAGGAATCAGTACTGGGCAGTCCCAGAAAATGTGGGTGTGATCCCCAATCTGATTACAGTTCCTCCAGCACAGATTTGTAGCACTTCTGTCATATTTTGAAATATTGAAAGGTGTTTTGAAGAACCTCATTCTTAATTTCCAGTCAAATTCCTTCCAACCTGGACTGTGGGTGATCTTAAAACCTTTTTCACAAATCTCCTCCTACTGCTCATCTTCAATAACAATGTTCATTTCTAGTTCCCACTTTTGCTTGATATCTATAGAGTTGTCAGAGAAATGCATCTGTAGATGTTTATATAAATTAGATATAATCTTCCTCTTATTATTTTCCTCCACACATTTTATCAGAAATATTTCTAAAGGTAATGTATTTTGTTTCAAGGTAGGCCATTCTTTGTGTGATAAAAGATAATCCCTTAATTGTAAGTACTTGTAGAAATCTTTTGAGCATAATCCATATTTATCTTGTAACTGCTTAAATGACTTAAGAGTTTCTCCACTGAATAACTGATTAATTCTTATTAGTCCTTTATGAGCCCATCTCTGATAACCCGTATCCTGTTTGTTTGGAAAGAAGTCAATAATCTTGTCTATTTTTATTATGCGTGATATTGTTAAAGGTGCTCCTATTTTCTTCCTCACTAGAGACCAGACTCTGTGTGTATAATTAATCCACTCATTTTCAATTTTTAAATCCTTCCAATTTTTTCCCTCCATAAATGGCATCGCTTCAAGAGGTACCAGTGGGCATGTGCTGCTCTCCAGACCAATCCAGTTGGTCTCCTCATCCTGTACAAGCCACTCGACCACAACGCGAAGTTGTGCTGCCCAGTAGTACAGTTTCAGATTAGGCAGGCCAAGGCCACCTTTTTCTCTCGGGCTTACCAATAATTTCTGTCTGATTCTTGGTTTCCTCCTTTTCCAAATAAAGTTATTAATAATTTTATCTAAAATTTTAAAGGTGGAGGCAGGTATCCTAATAGGTAGTGCCTGAAATAGATACATTAATCGTGGAAGTACATTCATTCTCACTGTTTCTATTCTGCCCAAAAGGGACAGAGGAAGAATCTCCCATCTGGACAGGTCCGATTTTATTTGTGTGATTAATCTACTATAATTTTCATTAAGTAGTTGCGATGTTTGTGGTGTAATCATCACACCTAAATATTTGAATCCCCTCTTGGACCAATTAAAAGTGACCTCTTTATCTAAACCTGTAGCCATTTTCCCACCAACATCGTAGCTTCAGACTTGGTTTCATTAACTTTATAGCCTGAGATTTCTCCAAAATCTTTTAAACTAGTCATAAGCCTAGGGATTGAACTCAGGGGATTAGAAATATACAAAATAATGTCATCCGCATATAATGAGATTTTATGGGCGACTCCACCTGCTGTTACTCCATGGATTCTGGGGTCTGTCCGTATTCTTTCTGCCAGAGGCTCAATACTAATAGCAAATAGTAGAGGCGAAAGAGGACATCCCTGCCTAGTTCCTCTTTTTAAACCAAATTTCTTTGAGGAGTATCCATTCACCCGTACTTTGGATGTGGGTCCAGAATATAGCACACCCATCCATTCGATAAAGTCTCTATGGAATCCCATTGCTGCCAGTGTGTGTTTCAGATTCTGCCAGTCCACCCTATCAAATGCCTTCTCAGCATCAAGGCTGAGAAGCATTGAAGGATCCTGTTTTAGTCTCGCCACAGATCACATTTAAAGTTCTCCTAATATTATTTATCCCTAAACGTCCCGTTATGAACCCTGTTTGGTCTGGTTTAATTATTGTGTGGATACATTTTTGAATTCGATTTGCCAGTATGTGTAGTTAAAATTTTCAAATCACAGCAGAGCAAACTTATTGGTCTGTAGGACGAGCAATTTATGGGATCCTAGCCCTCTTTGGGAATTGTAGATATTATTGCTTCTGACCAAGACTTTGGGGGGTCCTTATTTGTGAGGGCGTAATTAAATACTCTTTGTAACAGAGGCGTGACCTCAGCTTTAAAATGCTTATAAAATTCTGCAGGAAACCCATCAACTCCTGGCACTTTACTGTTCTTTAAATTTTTTATGACCCCCTCGATTTCCTGTTTTGTAATTGGATCTCTCATCGCTTTGGTATCATTTTCAGTTAATTTTGGTAGCTTAATTTCACCCAATACATTCTTAATCTTCTCTATTTTACTGTCTATTTCCTCTGAATCATAAAGTGTCTCATAGTAGGCCGAGAAAGCTTCTGCAATATCTTTAGGATGGGACAGAATTTTCTTTGTGAAAGGATTCATTATCTTTTCCACTGTGCGATCTGCCTGTTTCTTGCGCAGCTGAAATGCTAGTAGCCTGCTGGCCCTATTCCCTGATTCATAGTACTTTTGATTGGCAAACCGTAATGCCCCCTCTGCCTTGTATGTCAACAAAGTGTCCAGTGTTTGTCTGTATTCGCCAAGAGATTTTAAAGTAGTTTCATCATTAGTCTTTTTATGTTCCTCCTCCAGTTGTCGAATACGATTTTCTAACTCTACTTGTTTTTTATCGCGTTCTCTTTTGATTTGGGATGACAAAGAGATTAATTTCCCCCTCAGCACAGCTTTTCCAGCTTCCCAAAGAGTTGACACTGATACTTCCTTGTTGTCGTTATGTTCCATATACTCAGTCCAGTCGTTTTTAATTCTTTGAACTATTTCTGGATAATTTAGAAGTGAAACATTCATTCTCCACTGTTTAGGTTGTTTATTGTTCTCTAAATTTATTGTCATAACCACCGGACCGTGGTCTGATATTGTTATTGGTTCAATATGGCAATTTGTAACTTTATGTGCATCCCTCTTTAAAACAAAAAAGAGATCTATTCTGGAGTAGCTTCCATGGACCTTTGAAAAAAAGGTGTAATCCCGCGCCGTGGGGTGGCTTTGACGCCATATATCTACTAGCCCCATCTCTTCAATCAAACTGGGCAAAATTTTAGCCTTCTGGGTCACTGGTCTCTGTTCATATGGGTATTTGTCCAATTTGTGGTTCATCACACAGTTAAAATCCCCCCCAGCTAGTATAAATCCGTCAGCTTTTGCTGTCAGAAGCGCTGAAATGTCCTTGAAGAAGCTAGGATCATCTTCATTAGGCGCATAAATGTTTAAGAGGGATATTCTCACTCCTCTAATTGTACCTACAGCTAAGATGTAGCGTCCCATTTTATCTTCATATGTGCTCTCTACAACGAAGCCCAGTGATCTGTGACATAAGATGGCAACTCCTCTCCGTTTGCCCCTTTCACATGAAGCACTGTAAATCTGCCCTACCCATGCCCTTCTAAGTTTTTTATGTTCTGTTTCGTTAAGGTGGGTCTCCTGAAGCATTGCAATTGAACAGTTCAGCCTTTTTAGCTGGGTCAAAATTTTATTTCTCTTTATTGGATTATTTACTCCATTTATATTATATGTGATTACTGTTAATGTATCCATTTTTGTGGCTTACGGTTTTTGGGTTTTTCCCCTTTCCCCTTCCTTATAAACATACCTAAATAACTATTGTTTCTCCCTTGTAACTGTACTTAATAACTATAATCAGGGTCACATCAAAAGCCATAGCTACATAGAGAATATTGTTTGCTGAGATACACAAAACATTAAAGAAACAAAAGAGTTTTCCTGAACATGGAAAACAACTGTGAACTTCCAATTCCCCAGTGGTTTGCCCCTGAACTGAAGTGAACACAAACATAACCATACAAACAGACTCAGGGGGTCCCCACCCCTGATCTTCTTTAGGCAGAGAGACAAGGCTCTCTGGGTGTTGTGCACAAAGTGCCTGGGCGATGGTCCTCCAGGATGTCCCCGAAGTGTCCTCACACCGCCATGGTTGTAAAGTTTGCTTCATCCAATTTTCCTCTTTCACCGTTCCCCACTGTTTCGTAGCTTATTTTCCAGCAATTATGTTATAGCCTAAATCTATGTATTTGAGTCAATATTTTATGATAAATGATACTCCCTTAAAGGTCTAGTCTAGTTTTTCTTTTGTTCTACAATTATTGTCCATTGTCTTCCATATTCTTCGTCACAAATTTTTGTCTCTATTTACCTTCCATCCAGTTCTAGACTAGACATGGCGACCTTACTCATGACCAAGGGCTCGCTCCTCTCTGTTGTCACCATGGATAATGGCTCTGATCTCAGCAGGGTTCAACTGTTGGCTCTTCCTCTTCTTTCCCTGGGCTGCCCAACCGTCCTGTGTCAGCTCCTCTTCCAGTATCTCTCGGTCCTCCAGGGATGTTTCAATGCCAAGATCTTTCAGTGTGGAGTGTGCAGCTAGAAGTGAGGGGAAGAGTTTTGTGCCCCCGATCATGAAGAGTTTCAGCTGAGCTGGGTATGGTGACTGGGCCTTAATGTTCTTTTCTTTTAGCCTCTTTATTACCTCTCTGACCTTTTTCCTTTTCTTCTGTAAGTCAGGTGAGTAGTCATGGTCGAAATAAATCGTGTGCTCTTGGTACTTTGTTTCTTTGCTTCCAAGCTTGTAGTAGCACTTTTTGTTTTACATTAAAGTCCAGAAACCGGGCTATAATGGATCTAGGGGGCGCCGCTGCGGCTTTAGGCTTTGGGCCTAGCGCTCTATGAGCTCTTTCTAGTTTAATGACAACTTCCTCTTGAAACTCTAGAGAAGTGCTCAGAAGGTCTGTGATAAAGTTCACCATATCTTCTTTTTCCACTCCCTCTGGGATGCCATACAGCCTGATGTTATTACGGCGGAGTCTGTTTTCCATATCGTCACATTTAGCAGCGAGGATAGCTTGTCTTCCTAGCAGGTGTCCTAGCGCTCTCTCCTGCCGTATGCTTCTGTCTTCCGTTGCACTTACTCTGTCCTCCGCTTCAGTCACTCTTCTGTCCAGCCCCTCCATTCGTTTCTTTAAGTCCTCCATGGATGATTCTACCCGGTGTAGAGAGCTTTTCAGGTCCCGGAACGAGTCGGTATTTTCCTGCCGCAGTTTTCGTAATTCCGTTAGCATCACTGTTTCCCCGCTAGCATCTCCTGTAGCTTTCAACGGTGTAGCTGCTAACGTTAGCTGCTTGGAGCCTGTCGTAACGTCGTCTTTTCTACCAGCCTTCATGTCTTTCTTCTCCGTATTTTGACTGGAACTTCGTCCTCTTGAGCCTTTTCCTTTTAGTTTAGCACTCATTTATCACTTTTCGTTACTTTGTCGGCTATTTATTGTGGGTCTGGTGGAGCAGCAAAGTTACGCGTCCGTCTTCTCCATCGCCTTCCCGGAAGTCCCAACTTTCCTTTCTTTAATGATTGTTATTCCATATCTTCTCCAAATCTGAATTCCTTCCTGACTTCTAGGTCAGATTGACCCAGTCCATTTGACTCAATACATTTCTTTTAGGTTAAAACATATCATAGTGCGAACCAACCAAACAACATCATTTTTAACTATCAATATAATTATATTCCTCTACAGTTTCTAAGTGTGTCAGAATTTATTTGAGAAGGTTAGTGGACTGAAAGACGTTGACCTGACGTGTAACAGCATGACGGAGTTTTTCATATCTGGTGGATTAAATCGTGTTTTGATCTTATGAGTTTTTGTGTTGAGTTCTGAAAAATATGTGCAGTTTGAGGAAAGTGATGTAAAAAGTGTGACAGTGAGGACATGATGTGGACGAACCAGCTGGTTGAGGACGGTGATAGACTCGGGACTTCCTGAGGTCAGAGATCGCTGCAGTGGCAGAGGCAGAACTACAGAAAGCAGAAGAAGAAGAAGATGTTCAGGAGTCGATCTGTCTCGCATCTCGGATATTCTCCACAGGAGGAACCAAAATCAAAAGAGTTTCTCTGCAGATTCAGACCTGAAAACAACTAAAAGCTGAAGTTGCTGAGCTTCTTCTGCTCAGAGGAAACTCACCATCCAAGGAGGCAACCAGAACACAAAGACCGTCCCTGGCCTTGGGGGCCTTGGATTGGTCCAGGATGTCCATGAAGGAAGAGACAGTCTTAGAAGCAGGAGGCCCACTGCTGTCGTTCAGCTGAGAGGAAGAGGAAGACAGTGATCCACTGATCCAGACCCGACTGTGAGGTTAGAAATCAATGCAGAAGCTGTGATGGAGATTTCTGGGAGATGCTTCTGATCTGAGATCTGAGCATCTCCTGACCAGGGAGCAGAAATCCTCTGATCCTCAGACCAGTTTAAACCAAAGTCTTACCATGTCCTCCAGCTCACTCAGAGCATCCTCTTCCTCCAGAACCTCTCTGAGCTTTTTCAGCACATCTCCACGAGTCGACTCTGGAAGTCTGTCAATCAGGTTCAGAATATTTTCCTTTGTTTCAATCCCTGCAGGAAAAACCGTCAAAACCAGCAAGAATCTGTTATGAATTCAGTGACTGGATGATTCACTTCTCATATGACACTTACCTCTAATAAACATGGAATTTTAGGAACTAAACATTAATCAGGATAACGAGAATTTGGACATTAATGTTCCTCCAGTTTTACATAAAACCAAACAACTGTTAGAAAAAGAGTCAATTCAGTGAAGTTTTGTTTTAAAGGTCATTTTATGGCTCTAGAGGCCTTCATTCAACAGCAGATGGACAGAAAGGACAGAGACAAGGAGAGGAAGACATGCAGCAAATGTCCCAGGGCCAGGAATCGAACCGAGGACGACTGCATTGATCACTGCAGCCTCAGCATATGGAGCGCAGGCTCCACCACTGAGCCACGTGGCAACACAAGCCAGTCAAGCTTTACTGCTTTGTCTTACCAGGAACATTTCTCTGAAACTGAAACTTCTCAGGATTTGATGATTTGGAAACACAGAACAAAACTGAGCTAACAGGTAGAGTGTACTTCTCACCCTCTCTAGCTTTTTCCAGGATATCATTGTCTATGGCATCAGAGAGCCAATCTGTAAACAGAAAGGATAAAGGTCAGTTCAAATGAAGAACCACACATGGACCAGACCTCAGGGCTTAGAACCTGGAGGAGTTCAGGTTCAACAGACAGTTAAGAGTTTTGTCTAAAAGTAAACCTCCAAACTATCAGAAACAGGCTTGTTTTCTGCAGACGTTCTTCGTTGGACAGAGTGACCTTTGGGTCACCCTGAGAGACCCTTCATTGGCTCCTTGGAGTGACCTTTATCCCCCAGACCCTTCATTAGCTTCTTTTCCCCTGTCAGACCTCTGGTCGTCTTCTGGTCTGATATCCTTCACTTTCTGACCATCATTCCATGAACCCATCTGCTCACACAGCTTCTGGTCACTTCTAGTCTTTTTCTTGACCCCTGAGGATTTTTTTCCTCCCAATCTTCTCAGTTACTTGTCAGATCCTTCTGTTCCCATCAGATCTTTTGCCTCCATGTTGTTTTTCCTGGAGGTTCATCATGAGAACTTCCTGCATGATGATCTGTCCTGTATCCTGCCTGCATTTTCTTCTTTAAAACATCAATTCAAGGACTAAAGGCTTCTACTATATATTGTATTTTAAACTACAGTAATAAGGAATTGTTTTAATAAAACTCAGGCCTGCCTTGTTTGTGACTCCAGGTTTCAATAGGGATTTCTGCAAAAGGCAAGAAGAAATGATTAGTCACCAACACCAACATCTCCAGCTCAGTACAGACGGTGAATGCTCCTACCGATCTTCCCCTTCGTCACTGTGATCTCCACCAGGCTGTAAGCAAAGGTTTTATTTTCTGGTACCTTGTAGGTGGCGAACAACTCTCCCTTCACCTGGCAGAACAAACCAAACCCAAGGAGGTTTATTTATTCATCTCTACAGAAAAAATAAAACTATTCCTCAGATGCAGAGAGAAACTGATCATCTCTGAACTGTCAGTGATTGTCATCCCATCTAAAACATCAGATTAGTTTCCAACTGACGGATTGGACCAAACACACCGATGAGTGTGCCACTCTCAGCGCTGACCCATATTAACAGGCACCAAGATGTCTACCAATCTGAATCTGAGCACTGATCATGGCCCACTGCAGATGAAACGGTGTCAGGAACTCCCAGGCCACTTTTTCTTCCCTGTCAGAAAATATGAGGCCTTGTACTTCAACTTAATATTTTTAATAAACTTAAACTGTGGGGGCGAAGTTGTACTGCAGGGGGGCAGATGGCTCCCATTTACCCCGATCTCAAAACCCAAACTAGCTTTTCGTCCCTCATTAGCTTCAGTCAACAGATATTCAGATGTTCTCAACATGTGTGACTCATTGAAGGTCCACTCACCCCAACACCCACATTCACCAGGCTCTGATACAATCCTGAGACTTTTCCCTCATAGCTTCCTACATTGGTCAATGTCACAGGTTGAGTGTTGTAAGCCCTCTCATAAACAAACCCCAGTGTGTGTTGTTTGTTTAGTTTCAGATGCTTCAGGTCTTCTTTGTTAATGGACCTGACAAAGAAGAAGATCAGCATCAGAAAACAGAAGTTGTTCCAACCTGCAGTGTGGCAGAACAGAGGGAAACGGGACCTACTTGCCCCTGAAAGTTTCCCTCACACAATCAAAATCCACTGTCTTTTTCTTGATGGTAACAGAAGTCATAGCATCCACAACATCAGCGCTTATCCCAGCATCCACAACATCTCCTGCCTTCACTTGGACGTTTCCACTGATCGTTCTGAACATCCTGAAATCCACTGCCATCTCGTCCTCCTTATCACCTGCAAGGAAGCAAGTGCAGCAATGTGATGTTGTTACACTAGATTGTGAAAAGGAAGTTTACTGTTATAGGGACTTATATGGACACTGGCTGCTTTTATTTTGAAAATACGTAATTCTGAATTATTGTCTTTGCTGTTGAGTGTTTTAAGATTATAGATTATTTGAGTGTCTAAAAAGATACGTTTAGAGGTTATGGAGGATCCACTGTTTTGCCAGATTGGATTTTGTGGGATAAGGTATGAAGGTTTGTTCTGTACTTAAAGATTATATTGTAATATAATCATTACGATATAATGTAATTGTATTGTACGTTATACAATACAATTACTGCTGTTTAACAGCAGTGACAATAGTTCAGTTACTGCTGTTGTCTAGCTGTTGTTCCACAAGACACAATGCAGAATCAACTCAAGAATATCAATAAAACAGCTTGAAATTGCTCACCTGGTGAAAACGTCTTCACCCCCACAAGCTTAGGTAAGGTGGACCTGAGCACTTTGTACTTGGGATAATTCCAGAAAATCCCCTTCTTGATTCTGACTAAAGTCAGAAGGTCTACTTCTGTCTCTGGGTCTTCATTGGGAATGAAATGCTTGCCAGTTGTCAGTCTTTTGACGAACTCTTGGGCTGCAGCTTTGAACATGGCGTCTGGAAGATGAATGAGACAGGAGGCACCAGAATCAGGCACATCTAGTGAAACCGCTAAACATTCAGGCAGAATCTACTGGTGTCAGAATGTTATTGAACGCTGCAGTTGGAATCCCTCTGACAGGATCCGGTTCTGATCCGGTTCTGATCCGGTTCTGACCCCAGTCGGTTGGCCTCCAGTGAGCCAGACTGGATTACTAATGATGGTTGAATGGTCATTCAAACATTATAAATTGTGTTGTTTTTGTCAGTCTGGGTTTCTGAGGCTCAAACTAAATGTTGTTTCCAGAACCGGCTCCTGATCTGGGTCAGCATCACGTCCTGCAGCACTAGAATACCTCAGACATCCAGGGTACTGACCTTTGAACCCTCAGCCCCAAAACTGCTGCTTTGTGTTGATCCTGAAATGTTGCAGAACTAAATCCTTTAGTTTCCCAAACTTCTGCAGTAATCTAACCTCTGTGAAATCATCCTAATCTGCATCCTTTAATCATCAACATCTCCATCCACCAGGCTCAGATTAACAAACGTTCCGTTATAATCAAACCTGCTCTGTCTGGTGGCTCTGCAGCACTGAGGCTGCGTTGATTATGGATTTTAGTTACTCGTCTTCCATCGGGTGTATCAGATTATTATCTATCTGATTATTGATCAGAACATTGACATTTCTAGGCTGGATTGATGTCTGCAGATTCCTTCATCAGGTAGACGGTAATTATGCTGCAGAGCAAACGTTCACACGCAGGGAACCTCGAGGCTCCGACCTCAGGCTCTTTCTGTGGAACCACAGGATCCAGATGGACCGGTTCCACTGCTTTTCTGACTGTGTGTTTGCTGATGACCCGTTTCAAAGCTTCGTGTCACGTTTTGGTTCTGGATTTCTGACCCAGAGATTAGATCAGCCTGATGCTCCTGAGGGTTTCTGGTCCCAACAGGAAGCAGAGAAACTGCTGCAGGTCGTCGTTGTCGGTCCAGATTTACTACAACACGGATAACTTTTATTAAAAATATGATTTTCTTCTGCTTTTATCCCAGACTTAGAGACCAAACCTCCTCAGTGGGATGATATTGGGTGAAAGGTTTGATTTAGGTGATTATTACAATGTCTACAATATGAAATATTCTGTGCAACAACGGTCCAAAATGTAAAATAACTTTATAACATTTTAATTAACCCTTAGAAAAACAAACCAAAGGAAATCTGGAAACATAATTTAATCTCCAACCAAACTGAACTTTTTCAAATGTCCTGCAGAGTTTAATAACTTTTAAAGCCTCTTGCCTTGTTTCATTTAGTGAAATAATCTTAGATTAGAAGCCGTTTTGTGAACATTTCTGTTCAGCAGCAGCGACCCAGAGGAGGCCTTACCTGGACGTCTGGCTCAGCAGCAGCAGCATCAGGCTGTGGCTCCTCGGCTTCAGCTGCTTATATGTGAACAGAACCACTTCCTGGATTTACGCGTCACATTCCACGTGATGTAATCTCTCGCTACCAGAACCTTCTGCTGTGAAGGTTGTTAATCACACAGGAAATCAGTTCAAGTTCCAGTTTCCGACCTCCCACCGAACCGGGACACGTTTCCTTCAGCTCTCCTCGGGTTTCATCCTCGGTCCAGGACTCAGTTTTAAAGCTTCAGGCTGAGGGACCAATCAGACCCGCTCCACGTCTTTGTTCAGAGTTTACATCAGCCTCACTGCACTCAGGCTGCTGGGCCCAGTCAGATGGACCCAGTCAGATGGACCCAGTCAGATGGGCCCAGTCAGTCACCACAGTCCAGCCAAATGTAGGACCCATAAGCCCACTGAGGCTCAGCCATGTTTCATTAGCATGCAATGCTAACTAGCAGCTAGCATGGTACCTTTCTCATGTCGGCCATTTAACCTGCACAGCTGCCATTATGGGGCCTTCATGCAACCCAGGAACCCAAACTGGACCCAACAGATTTCACATGGGACCCTGGGATGAGCTTTATTCATCTTTCCCAGATGGGTCCCACTTTAGGTCCAAACCTACATCTGCAGTGGAATCAGAGCAATCCAATTAAAGTCCCTTATTGTCCCCATATAGGTCTCACTTTATGTTTAAATATGGGACCCAGATGAGTGTCTTCCCCCAATGGGTCCCAAACTGGCCTCATAGTAGCTGTGTCATCCCTACATGGGGCCCTAACCAGCAGACGGCCCAGTGTGGGGCTGACTTCCTGTTTCTGGTTTTCAGTAAACTTCTCGCCGCGTTTCTTCTTCTGCACACTGTGCTATTTTCACTTTTATGCTATTCAGCTCGTTCTGCTAACAGGTAGAGTTAGGGTTAACCCTTAACCCTTAACCCTTAACCCTTAACCCTAACCTTACCCATCATCCAGTTTCTGAGCCGTCAGGGAGGAAACACGGCAGCGGCCATTTTGAGGCTGGACACTTAAACATCTCTTTGCTCTGTAGGTCAACATGCTACTGCTAGCCTAGATGCTAACTAATAAGTCAAAATGCACCAGTAAACTAGTTCCTGATTTTACAAAACAACACTTGACTTAAGAGCGTAGCATTTTAATTTCAGGTTGTACAAATCAAGATGTTGTGTTTTTGTAGGGCAGGTGAAGGTCAGGTTGTCCTCAGGGTGAATCGATGCTCTTCACTCTTCACTCTGCAGCCTGTGGACTCCCAACACGGCCAGAGCCAGAACCTCCAGCAGAACCTCGGGGAACCGGTCCCACGCCGCACTCAGCTCCTCCAGCGTCTCACTGGACCCACAGAGGACATCCGCCGCCCAGCGCAGCTCCCCGTCCTGCTGCAGGGGGGCAGGGGGACACGCTGGGAGACTGGGCTCACCTCCGTCCTTTAGACTGTCCACCTGGAGACACAAGGAGACAGGATGAGGGACAATGGGGGACATGAGACAGGATGTGGGACATGGAGACGGGATGTGGGACATGGAGACGGGATATGGGACATGGAGACGGGATGAGGGACATGGAGACAGGATATGGGACATGGAGACGGGATGTGGGACATGGAGACGGGATGTGGGACATGGAGACGGGATGAGGGATATGGAGACAAGATGTGGGACATGGAGACAGGATATGGGACATGGAGACGGGATGTGGGACATGGAGACGGGATGTGGGACATGGAGACGGGATGAGGGATATGGAGACAAGATGTGGGACATGGAGACAGGATATGGGACATGGAGACGGGATGAGGGACATGGAGACGGGATGTGGGACATGGAGACGGGATGAGGGATATGGAGACAAGATGTGGGACATGGAGACAGGATATGGGACATGGAGACGGGATGAGGGATATGGAGACACAAGGAGACAGGATGAGACTTCAGGCAGGAGAAGCATTCTCAGGATTCTTAGGATTCTCAGTCGATGTTTGGTGAAACAGGATGTTGACATGTCTGAGAGAAAAGTAGACGAACCAGTTGGTTGAGGACAGTGAGAGTTTCAGGACTACAGGAGGTCAAAGGTTGCAGCATTATCTCTGGCAGACCTGCAGAAAACAGAAGAGAAGTCAGAGGTTTTTTCTCAACTCATTCAAATATCAACAAACATTTTCTGGCAGACTCACCGTTCATGGCGCAGACCAGAAGATGGACAGCGTCCCTCTCCTTGGAGGACACGTTGGACTCATCCAAGACGTCCATGAAGGACGAAACGACCTTGGACGGGGGACGCTCTGGCTGTCCTTTGTTGCTCTGGTCCAGCTGACAGGAAGAGGAGAAGAAGAATCACCGTCTGATCAGATCTGATCAGGTCTGGAGGCTAACAGCTGACAGGAAGTTCAGGTCTGAACCGTTTCCTCCAGGAGACTCAGCGCCTCTCCTTCCTCCAGAACGTCCTGGAGGCCTTTCAGCAGGTCACGGCGAGTCGACACAGGAAGTTCCTCCAGCGGCTGCAGAACATTGTCCTTCATCCTAATCTCTGCAGGAAACAGCAGGAAGTTAGCAGCAGCGAGGTCACATGGTCAGTGATGGAGAGGAGGAGGATGAAGATCACCTTCTCTGGCTTGTTCCATCAGGTCAGAGTTCACTGCATCGTGGCTCAGACCTGCCAGCAGAACAGAATCAGGGTGAAGTGACATCACCTGTTAAGCGGTTTTAGCCTCAGGTGAACGTCGGGGTTCGACGCCCGACACGCCGTCAGATGGAAACCAACCTCTTCGCTTGTGACTCCAGCTTTCTAAAGCGATTTCTGCAGAAGGTGAGAAGAAACAATGATTCCCCTGACAATGACCTGGAGGCCAGTGAAGGCGCGGCGGTGGTCCTACCCATCGCCCCGCCCTGCAGCACCACCTCCACCAGGCTGAAGGCGAAGATGGACTTCTCCGGCACAGTGAAGGTGGTGTCCTCCTTCCACTTGCCCTGATGGAGCGGGTCAAACCCAGGAGGAGACAGTACTTTACTCAGCGAACGTCACAGCAAAGCCAGCAGGGGGCGCACTAGGCTCTGCTACACACAGCTGCCTGAACAGAACCAGCAATGATCGCAGCGACTGCGGGTTCGATTCCCAGACATTTACTGCATTCTGCCTCTTGTGTCTCTACAACATGGAGGACGCTCAGCTCAGCCGGTCGTCCAGCTGCTGCTGGACAGACCAGGTCACCAGGTCCAGATGCAGAACATGGGACGATGCTGTGGCTGTATGACATCACTTCCTGCTCTGACATTGAGCTACAGAGAGGCTGGAGGTGAGATGTCACAGAACCACATAGATCTAGACCACATAGATCTGAACTGAACCCTGCAGTGGTGAAGCTCCAAACAGCTGCTAGTTGCTGAATCCAGAACTAGACATTCTAGATGTGTTCTGATTTAGCTTCTCTCACCTTAACATTCGATTTGAACATTTCTTTTAAGCTGGCGGTGAAGCAGCCTTCCTTCTTGTGCTCCTTGATGATGGTCACGGGTCCAGAGTTATAAACCGTCTCATAAACGAAGGCCAGCAGGTCTTTTTCCTTTAGATTCAGCGCCTTCAGCGTCGTGTCGCCGATCGGCCTGCGGAGCGGCAGGTCAAAGGTCAACAGGAAGTGGAGCCGCTGCTAAACCTCTTCATCACCTTTACCTGCCGCTGAACTTCTTCCACACAGATAAAAGGTTGACTCTCTTTTTGTTGATGGTGACGGACTCGGACAGGCCGTCCACCGAGTCGTATTCTGCAGAGAGGTTGGCTTCACCGAGTGCTGCGTGTTCTCCGTCCACCTCGCAGTTGCCGCTGGACTCCACCCACGTCTTGAAGTCCTTCACCAGGATGTCCTCCTCTAACTCTGTCAGGAAATAGCCAGTCTCTACATCATGCAATTCTGCAGCTGCTGAGCTTCAGGTGACTCACCTGGGGAGAAGTCCTGGTCCCCCAGCAGCTCCGGCAGCGTGATGTTCATGACCTTGTATGTGGGGTACTGGAAGAAGAATCCCTTTCGGACCCGAAACAGAGTCAGAACCTCCATCTTTTTGCTCAGGTTGCAGTTGGGGATCAGCTCATTCTGAGCACCGATGTCCTTCACCAGAGCTTTGGTTTTAGTCGCAAACATCGTCTGGGGAGACAGAATGTCCACAGGGATGTCAGAGTCCACAGAGACACAAGGTCCACAGAGACACAAGATCCACAGAGACACAAGATCCACAGAGACAATACGTCCACAGAGACACAACCTCTCTGTGTCAACCTCCACAGAGACACAAGGTCCACAGAGACACAACGTCCACAGAGACACAAGGTCCACAGAGACACAAGGTCCACAGAGACACAACCTCTCTGTGTCAACCTCCACAGAGACACAAGGTCCACAGAGACACAAGGTCCACAGAGACACAACCTCTCTGTGTCAACCTCCACAGAGACACAAGGTCCACAGAGACACAAGGTCCACAGAGACACAAGGTCCACAGAGACACAAGGTCCACAGAGACACAACCTCTCTGTGTCAACCTCCACAGAGACACAAGGTCCACAGAGACACAAGGTCCACAGAGACACAAGATCCACAGAGACACAAGGTCCACAGAGACACAAGGTCCACAGAGACACAACCTCTCTGTGTCAACCTCCACAGAGACACAAGGTCCACAGAGACACAAGGTCCACAGAGACACAACCTCTCTGTGTCAACCTCCACAGAGACACAACGTCCACAGAGACACAAGGTCCACAGAGACACAAGGTCCACAGAGACACAAGATCCACAGAGACACAAGGTCCACAGAGACACAAGGTCCACAGAGACACAACCTCTCTGTGTCAACCTCCACAGAGACACAAGGTCCACAGAGACACAAGGTCCACAGAGACACAAGATCCACAGAGACACAAGGTCCACAGAGACACAAGGTCCACAGAGACACAACCTCTCTGTGTCAACCTCCACAGAGACACAAGGTCCACAGAGACACAAGATCCACAGAGACACAAGGTCCACAGAGACACAACCTCTCTGTGTCAACCTCCACAGAGACACAAGGTCCACAGAGACACAAGGTCCACAGAGACACAAGGTCCACAGAGACACAACCTCTCTGTGTCAACCTCCACAGAGACACAAGGTCCACAGAGACACAACGTCCACAGAGACAATACGTCCACAGAGACACAACCTCTCTGTGTCAGCCTCCACAGAGACACAAGATCCACAGAGACACATCAACGCAGCGCTCTGTCCTACCACTAGAGGTCAGGGTTCTATCAGGACTCAGACCAGTGAAGCTGTTCTGGGCTCCCAGTCAGTTATTGGGACCATGTAGAGGAACCGGGTCTGAATCTCTGAGTTTAACGGTAATCTGAGCTGGATCATCATCATCATCATCATCATCATCATCATCATCATCATCATCATCATCATCATCATCATCATCAACAGACTGCTGACTCGTTCTGGATCATCTGAACCCGAATCCTCCGTCTCCATAGCAACCAATCAAAGTGGTCTTTCCTGAAGAAGTTCACAATCTGCCCAGAATAAAACCTGCTGCAGTTCATCCAGGAACACTGTTCCTGTTTCACTCGTCATGAAGCGTCTGCAGCTGCAGCTTCTCTGAACGAGGATCGTTCCTCCGACAGCAGCAGGACCGGAGCTTCTGGACGAGTTATATCTAGACTAGAGATAAAGAAAAGAGTTCAGCCTTACCTCAGAGCTGCAGCAGCAGCAAGACGTTCAGCTCAAGTTGTGACCTGTTGCTTCTCTCTGCAGGGTCTTTATACTGGGGCCTGGGGCGGATCCAGTTCAGATCGTTCCCCGGGCAACCAACACCACACCCTTCTTCTTCTTCAGCAGATAAACATAACATTATTCTCTCTTCGGAAAGGATCTGGCTGTAATCTGACCCAGGTCAAAGGTCAGCAGAAGGGCAGCTAATACCTCTGCAGACCCCACACATCCTGGACACAAACTGACTCATTTGATGGGTTTTGTGTCTCTGGCAGGTTTTCCTCATTCAGTAACTGATGAGTCCAAATCACTGAGGATTTTCTACTGATGAATTATTAAACTGACAGTGGACCCGTCCACAGTTCATGACGGGTCAGAACCTCCTGATGAGACATGTGGAAAACAGAACCTGAACTGAACTGGATCTGAACCGGAACTGAACCTGAACTGAACCGGAACTGAAACAGAACTGAAACAGAACTGAACCGGAACTGAAATAGAACTGAACTGGATCAGAACCGGATCTGAAACAGAACTGAACTGGATCTGAACCAGAACTGAACCGGATTTGATCCAGAACTGAACCTGAACTGAACCGGATTTGAACCAGAACCGAACCGGATTTGAACCAGAACTGAACCGGAACTGAACCGGAACTGAACCGGAACTGAACCAGAACTGAACCGGATTTGAACCAGAACTGAACCTGAACTGAACCGGAACTGAAATAGAACTGAACTGGATCAGAACCGGATCTGAAACAGAACTGAACTGGATTTGAACCAGAACTGAACCTGAACTGAACCGGAATTGAAACAGAACTGAACCGGAACTGAAATAGAACTGAACTGGATCAGAACCGGATCTGAAACAGAACTGAACCGGATTTGAACCAGAACTGAACCGGATCTGAACCAGAACTGAACCGGATTTGAACCAGAACTGAACCGGAACTGAACCAGAACTGAACCGGATTTGAACCAGAACTGAACCTGAACTGAACCGGAACTGAAATAGAACTGAACTGGATCAGAACCGGATCTGAAACAGAACTGAACTGGATTTGAACCAGAACTGAACCTGAACTGAACCGGAATTGAAACAGAACTGAACCGGAACTGAAATAGAACTGAACTGGATCAGAACCGGATCTGAAACAGAACTGAACCGGATTTGAACCAGAACTGAACCGGATCTGAACCAGAACTGAACCGGATTTGAACCAGAACTGAACCGGAACTGAACCAGAACTGAACCGGATTTGAACCAGAACTGAACCTGAACTGAACCGGAACTGAAATAGAACTGAACTGGATCAGAACCGGATCTGAAACAGAACTGAACTGGATTTGAACCAGAACTGAACCTGAACTGAACCGGAATTGAAACAGAACTGAACCGGAACTGAAATAGAACTGAACTGGATCAGAACCGGATCTGAAACAGAACTGAACCGGATTTGAACCAGAACTGAACCGGATCTGAACCAGAACTGAACCGGATTTGAACCAGAACTGAACCGGATCTGAACCAGAACTGAACCGGATTTGAAGATGCCTGTTTGATTCTCACCTGTTCAGATCTCTGTGATGCTAATGAACAGTTCTCCATAAGTAACCAATCAGGCAGCAGCAGATCAGTCAAAGTGCTGCTGCCAGAGTCCTGAGCAGTACCAGAAAATGGATCAGAACCAGACTTCCTGTTCCTGAACGTTCCCAAGAGTTGGGGGTGTTTCTGCTCCTGGTGTTGCTGTTTGCTCCTTAAGCTCCGCTTCTTTTTCATGCCGTTTCTTTCAGCCTGCAGCTGCTCAGGCTGATCTGACATGTTTGGACAGAACCGGCGCCTCCATGTCCTCATTCCTCTCAGAGCTGCAGGACGCCGCCGTCGTTCGCTCCAGCTAACCAGAGCTTCTCAGTTCCAGTCCTCAGTCCTGCTCTAGATGAGCCTCTATTCCAGAACAGCTGATCCAAATGGTTGCATGACCTCTCCTGCAGCCATCAAGAACAGCAGGCTGTTAATCAGCCAGAGATTCAGTCCATGTGACAGAAGGGAAACATCTAAAAAATGCAGGACAGGGAGCCTGAGAAACACCGGGCCAAGGACAGATGGTCCGATCCACACCACCAGAACAATCAATCAATCAATGAAGTTGGTCTGTTCAGCAGCAAGGCTTTACAGCATAACAATAAAGTAAAATGTCAGAACACCATCAGTCGCCATCAGTGACATCATCAGGATCATCGTTACATTTTAATATATTGATCAACGTCTGATTGATTATTGGTCCAGAAGCAGCGCTAACCAGGTTAGCCTCAAAGGGGCTCAGGGTTTCAGATGATTCTCAGTTCTCTGGAAGTTTGTTCCAGATCTGTGAGCATAGAAGCTGAATGCTGCTTCTCCATGTCTGGTTCTGGTTCTGGATTCAGACCAGAACCAGAACCAGACATACTGATATGCTCAGTGTTGTATAGTAACGAAGTAAAAATACTTCACTACTTTACTTAAGTATATTTTGGAGTACTTCATACTTTCCTCGAGTATGAAAATTTTTGATGACTTTTACTTTTACTTCACTATATTTCCGAACTTAATTGCGTACTTTTACTCCGATACATTTTCAATGTGTGGTTTAGTTACTCGTTACAAAAAAGCGAGAGAGAGAAACAAAGTGTTTTGATCCCACCTACTGATTAGCAAGTAGCAAGTAGGCTACCGAACAAAGTTGGTAGCCTACTTGCCTGGGCTTGTTCATCACCTCCAATAGGATACACCTGTTTAGCTTCTCCCATTAAACACAAAGCAAGTCTCGCAATCAGCAGCAGCCACATGGAGGAGGAGACGGAGACCACAACGACTGCTGGTGGCTCCAGGGGAACCACCAGCTGGTGATGAGAGCCCATGGCCTTATTTAAACACAATATACTCTTTCGTGGGTGTTAAAGATTCGTCGTACCGCATGCAGTGTATGTTATTCCTGCCCGAAGATGTGGAAATTCTATCTTACAAAAACTCCCCGTCCAACTTGAAGAAACACATCGAGGTAACGTCTTATGAAATGGTTATAATCCTCCTGTTTCAGTAACTATAGCTTGGTCACTAGACACTACTGTATTGTGAAACGTTGACCATAAATGAACTTTGTTTGGCATTGTTTCAGTTCCATACGTGGTGTATTTAGCTTAGGCTTAATGTTGACTGTAGCAGGCTACCTAGACTCCTCTGTTCAAGGGGGAACAGAAACCATAGCGATAGCAATTTAGACTCAATTTAACGAATATAGGAAAGGCATGCAAGTTCAAAACCAGGTTTACAGATGCCAATAAGCTGCATTTCCCTCCCAATTCTTTTTTTCTTTTGCATAATGACCAGTTGTGTGCACCACCTACTGACTGTAGCATTGACTGATTCACTGATTTGTGAAGTAGAGTAATCGTAACAGATCTTTTTCTTCATGTTGGCCGCATTTTCTGTACTATTTATTTTTCTCATTTTCAGCACTGACCTTACTTGAAGGGAAAACTTGAGGCTTACAAAAACTTAGTATTTTCTGTCCTGGAGGGTTTACTAAGAAGCTGGTTCAGTTGTAAAGCAGGTTAAGTTAACCTTGTGCTATAGGTAAAGCACCTAATTTTCTTAACTAAATGATGCCTGCAGGTATATCTATTAGCAGGTTTAATTTTGCCTGCACTTGGTTGGGTACATTATTTTAAGTGTATTTGACAAGTTTACCAAAATATAAAAAATGTCATTCAAACTGCATTTGCTTTGTTTTACTTTTTACTTGTACTTTTCATTACATTACTTGAGTACATCCATTTTTACAGTAATTTCCATACTTAAGTACAAGAAGTTTCAGATACTTTAAGACTTTAACTCAAGTAACATTTCAGTCAGTGACTTGGACTTTTACCAAAGTCATATTTTGGAGAGGTACTTATACTTTTACTTGACTCTGAGATTTCAGTACTTTATACAACACTGGATATGCTGATCCAGCAGGTCTTGAACCCGTCCAGCAGGGTTCTCTCTCTGCGCTCTGATTGGCTCCTGCTTCTTGCTGGACTTCCTGTCTCTGTCTGTTGATTTCCTGTCAGTTTCTCATCCTGATAGTTTCTCTTTCTGCGTTCAGTTCAACTTCAACTTGGACCAGAATCCTGGCAGAACCGAGCCATCTGGACCCAGCAGGACTGGTTAAAGGAGAACCGGGCTCAGCTGCAGCATCGGACCTGCTGCAGCAACTTTCCTTCAGCCGCTGCATCCTGAATGCACAGAGCAGCGTTATCACAGATCCTTCCTCCCAGCTGTCAGACCAGCTTCACATCCTGCTGGTGTTTAACCACCAGGCAGAGAAACACCTCTGACCTCTGACCCCTCCACCTGGATCTTAATCTGGTGTAAATATTTGACCACTGTTGAATTAAGACAAACAGTAAATTTTCATTGAAATCTGAGTTTATTTTATAATTGATGGAAAATCAAAGTTGTAATTCTGACACTTTTATAAATGTTGGTGAATTATTGACCCAAATAAACTCCTGGATCCGTTGAAGGTTCTTTTCTTATTTCCTGGAGCTAACAGAGAAACTGGAGCCAAAAATTCGGTAATATTTTCAGTTTCCTCTTCCCCCCATGGCAGCATCACTGTCGTCATGGAAACGCCTCCACTCATGTCCCAGACGGCTCAGTCAAAGTTTCCTGTTGCTGTGTGTCACAGCAGCTGGACTAACTGCCCCGTTGCCCCACATCACCTCAGTGTTTCTGCAGGATTCAGTTTTATTATAACTAATTATAACTGATTATTTATTATAACTGATTTGTTGAACCTGAAGGATTTCAAATAAAGGACTTTAATCAATCAATCAATCAATCAAATTTTATTTTTATAGCACATTTCAGCAGCAAGACATTTCAAAGTGCTTTACATCATAACAAACACAGAATCACAATGCAACATAGAATCAATCATCAAAACACAGCATTAAGTCAAGTTCCATCAATAAATTTGTAATTGATTACATTTCAAATACAATCCTAAACAGGTGGGTTTTTAGTTGAGATTTAAAGAAAGTCAGTGTTTCAGCTGTTTTACAGTTTTCTGGAAGTTTGTTCCAGATTTGTGGTGCATAGATGCTGAAAGCTGCTTCTCCTCATTTGGTTCTGGTTCTGGGGATGCAGAGCAGAACCAGAACCAGAACCTGAGAGGTCTGGAAGGTTGATACAACAACAGCAGATCTTTAATGTATTGTGGTGCTAAGCCGTTCAGTGATTTATAAACTAACAACAGTATTTTAAAGTCTATTCTTTGAGCTACAGGGAGCCAGTGGAGGGACTTTAGAACTGGTGCTATGTGCTCCATCTTCCTGGTTTTAGTCAGAACGCCAGCAGCAGCATCTGGATCAGCTGCAGCTGTTTGATTGATTTGTTGGACAGACCTGTGAAGACGCTGTTGCAATAATCAATACGACTGAAGATGAAGGCATGGATGAGTTTCTCTAGATCTGGCTGAGACATTAGTCCTTTAATCCTGGAAATGTTCTTCAGGTGATAGAAGGCCGACTTTGTAACTTTAAATCATTTCAAGACTAAAACACATGCTGGAGGTTCTGCTGACACCTGCAGAACCTCCAGCAACATTCCTCACCGGGCCCAGACCGGGCCCAGACCGGTGAGGAATGTTGCTGGAGGTTCTGCAGGTGTCAGCAGATTTTTGTTACATAATCATTTTGCTTCAGGATTTTTCTCACTGTTTCATAAGAGCAGCAAGTCTGGACAGAACCTGGACAGAACCTGGACAGAACCAGAAGCTCCAACTTCCTCAGCTCTGTGAATCAAAGTGGAGGTTCTGACCCAAACGGGTCCAGCTAGGATTGGGGTCATAAATCAGTTTTTAGTAAAGCTGATGTTTGTGATCATCAGGAAACTGATAATAAAAGTAAAACATCTTTCTTCTGTTTTCACTAAATGAAGCTTTAAATTATTAATGATCAGAATCTGACTGAAGCCAAAACAAGCAGACTGTAGGAATTTAGATGTAATAAATCAGAATGTTCATTTACCCTTTGAAATGATTATAATTAAATATAATTAATAATGATTATTAATAAGAGAGGCCAAAGGGGTCGGGTGCATTGTGTGATGGGTGGCGGCAGAGGGAGGGGACCCTGGCGGTCCGATCCTCGGCTGCAGAAGCTCTTGGGACGTGGAATGTCACCTCTCTGGTGGGGAAGGAGCCGGAGCTAGTGTGTGAGGTCGAGAGCTTCCGGCTAGAAATAGTCGGTCTCACCTCGACGCATGGCTCTGGTTCTGGAACCAGTCTCCTTGAGAGGGGCT
This sequence comes from Xiphophorus couchianus, assembly GCF_001444195.1. NCBI lineage: Eukaryota > Metazoa > Chordata > Actinopteri > Cyprinodontiformes > Poeciliidae > Xiphophorus > Xiphophorus couchianus. Next base: position 511,484 of record NC_040235.1, read on the forward strand.
GGACATACTTCCACTCTGGAGCTGCCCAGGGTGAGAGACGTCGGGCAGGAGTGGACATACTTGTTGCTCCCCATCTCGGCGCCTGTATGTTGGGGTTTACCCCGGTGAACGAGAGGGTAGCCTCCCTCCGCCTACGGGTGGGGGGACGGGTCGTTTGTGCTTACGGGCTGAACGACAGTTCAGATTATTCACCCTTCTTGGAGTCCTTAGAGGGGGTACTGGAGAGTGCCCCTCCTGGGGACTCCCTTGTTCTCCTGGGGGACTTCAACGCTCATGTGGGCAACGACAGTGAGACCTGGAGGGGCGTGGTTAGGAGGAACGGCCCCCCGATCTGAACTCGAGCGGTGTTCTGTTGTTGGACTTCTGTGCTCGTCATGGATTGTCCATAACGAACACCATGTTCAGACATAAGGGTGTCCATATGTGCACTTGGCACCAGGACACCCTAGGCCGCAGTTCGATGATCGACTTTGTCATCGTTTCATCGGATCTGCGGCCGTATGTCTTGGACACTCGGGTGAAGAGAGGTGCGGAGCTGTCCACTGACCACTACCTGGTGGTGAGTTGGCTCCGGTGGTGGGGGAGGAAGCCGGTCAGGCCTGGCAGGCCCAAACGTGTTGTGAGGGTCTGCTGGGAACGTCTGGCAGAAGCTTTAACTCCCATCTCCGGCAAAACTTCGAACACGTTACAGGGGAGGTGGGGGACATGAAGTCTGAGTGGACCATGTTTCGTGCCTCCATTGTCGAGGCGGCCGATCAGAGCTGTGGCCGCAAGGCTGCATGTCGCGGCAGCCACCCTCGAACCCGTTGGTGGACACCTTCGGTGAGGGATGCCGTCAGGCTGAAGAAGGAGTCCTATCGGGCCTTTTTGGCCTGTGGGACTCCGGAAGCAGCTGATGGGTACTGGCAGGCGAAGCGGCATGCGGCTCGGGTGGTTGCTGAGGCAAAAACTCGGGTGTGGGAGGAGTTTGGAGAGGCCATGGAGAAAGACTTCAGTACGGCTTCGAGGCGATTCTGGTCCACCATATGGCGTCTCAGGGGGGGGAAGCGGTGCAGCACCAACACTGTTTATAGTGGGGATGGTGTGCTGCTGACCTCTACTCGGGACGTTGTGGGCCAGTGGGCAGAGTACATCGAAGACCTCCTCAATCCCACCAACATGCCTTCCACTGAGGAAGCGGAGCCTGGGGACTCTGGGTTGGGCTCTCCAATCTCTGGGGGCGAGGTCGCCGAGGTGGTTAAAAAGCTCCTTGGTGGCAAGGCCCCGGGGGTGGATGAGATCCGCCCGGAGTTCCTTAAGGCTCTGGATGTTGTAGGGTTGTGTTGGTTGACGCGACTCTGCAATATCGCATGGACATCGGGGGCAGTTCCCCTGGATTGGCAGACTGGGGTGGTGGTCCCCCTGTTCAAAAAGGGGGACCGGAGGGTGTGCTCCAATTATAGAGGGGTCACACTCTTAAGCCTCCCTGGCAAGGTCTATTCAGGGGTCCTGGAGAGGAGGGTCCGTCGGATAGTCGAACCTCGGATTCAGGAAGAGCAGTGTGGTTCTGGTTCTGGTTGTGGAACACTGGACCAGCTCTACACCCTCAGCAGGGTCCTGGAGGGTTCTGGGAGTTCGCCCAACCACTCTACATGTGTTTTGTGGACTTGGAGAAGGCGTTCAACCGTGTCCCTCGGGGAGCCCTGTGGGGTCCTTCCACCACATCTTGTTCATATTTATGTTTTCTTTGTATTATTTACAGCTTCAGTTTCTTTAAGTTGTTTCAGATTTTAGTTGATGTCTGGAGAATTCTTTTGTTTTTCTAAAAATCTTATTTTTGTCACTTAAATATTCACTGATTATTGTTTGTGCTAAGCTAAAGTTAGTTTTGCTTTGTTTTACTTCATTTTGTATGTTTGTTCAGTTTCTCCAAGCAGGTTTTTGATCTTTGTGCTCAGAGTTCAGTTCATTTGTTTCTTATACTTTGATTTATTTTTGCATTGACTCTTTAATTATCTTTTCTAAGTATTAAAATGGAAACTTGTTTCTGCTTTGAAGACTTTTTGTCCTGGTTGGAGTCTGGTCTCTCACAGGTTTTATCGATCTAACTCTGCTTTAGATTTAATATGTTAATGTGTGTATTTATTGATTTGATTGATTATTGAGTTTAAATCAGTTTCTCAGGCTGGAGCTGTTTCCACAGACAGCCTGTGGGGGCGCTACAGATGAGGGTGATGGAGCGGAGTCCTTCCAGAAGCTGCTCGGCTAGAAGAGAAACGACTTTAGATTAGAAATTATTTTACTGTTATTATTCAGAAAGTATCTGGAATTTTCTGTTAAATGTTAAATAATTGTTCTCTCCAATAAACCATTTAATTATCTATAAATTTCTGTCTCATTTCCTCATTTATTTAAAGAAATAATCTGAGGACTTTGCGCTTGGCTCTGAGTGTTATTGGCTCAGGGCGCCCCCTGCTGTCTGTGGCAGGTATAAACTCTGCTGGTTCACATGTTTCTGTTTGCTGAAGGACAAAGAAACATCCAGAAAACCCAGTTCATATCTACACCTCTCTGTCCTCACAGCCTGAAGCCTGAAGGTCAGGATGAAGGTCAGGATGAAGGTCAGGATGAAGGTCAGGATGAAGGTCAAACCGAAGGTCAGGATGAAGGTGAAGATGAAGGTCAAACTGAAGGTCAGGATGAAGGTCAAACCGAAGGTCAGGATGAAGGTCAAACCGAAGGTCAGACTGAAGGTCAGGATGAAGGTCAAACCGAAGGTCAGGATGAAGGTCAATCCGAAGGTCAAGATGAAGGTCAGGATGAAGGTCAAGATGAAGGTCAGGATGAAGGTCAGGATGAAGGTCAAGATGAAGGTCAAACCGAAGGTCAGGATGAAGGTCAATCCGAAGGTCAAGATGAAGGTCAGGATGAAGGTCAAGATGAAGGTCAGGATGAAGGTCAGACTGAAGGTCAGGATGAAGGTCAAACCGAAGGTCAGACTGAAGGTCAGGATGAAGGTCAAACCGAAGGTCAGGATGAAGGTCAATCCGAAGGTCAAGATGAAGGTCAGGATGAAGGTCAAGATGAAGGTCAGGATGAAGGTCAGGATGAAGGTCAAGATGAAGGTCAAACCGAAGGTCAGGATGAAGGTCAGGATGAAGGTCAAGATGAAGGTCAGGATGAAGGTCAGACTGAAGGTCAGGATGAAGGTCAAACTGAAGGTCAGACTGAAGGTCAGGATGAAGGTCAAACCGAAGGTCAAGATGAAGGTCAGGATGAAGGTCAAGATGAAGGTCAGGATGAAGGTCAGACTGAAGGTCAGGATGAAGGTCAAACTGAAGGTCAGACTGAAGGTCAGGATGAAGGTCAGGATGAAGGTCAAGATGAAGGTCAGGATGAAGGTCAGGATGAAGGTCAAGATGAAGGTCAAACCGAAGGTCAGGATGAAGGTCAGGATGAAGGTCAAGATGAAGGTCAGGATGAAGGTCAGACTGAAGGTCAGGATGAAGGTCAAACTGAAGGTCAGACTGAAGGTCAGGATGAAGGTCAAACCGAAGGTCAAGATGAAGGTCAGGATGAAGGTCAGGGACCAGCTGGATGAGCTGAATCTAATATTTGTGTTCTGTTTCTCCTTCTTCCCAAAGATCCGTTGGAGCTGCTGCCTTCAGAATCCATCCATGTGGTTCTGGTTCGGTGGTTTACAGAACCGGCAATTTCCGGTAAGCTTCATATTTCACCGGTTTGTTGTTGAACTGGAGCATTAAACACATCAAGGTAAATGTTAGCAATTTGAAAACTTCAACAGGATCCATGAATCCAGACAGGACTTTGTTGAGAATCCAGAACCTCTGGACACGAACAGAACAGAACCAGGATCTGATGGTTAAAGTCTGGGTGACTTTAATTTTCATTTAAAATAAACACTTGGCCTATTAAAGAATCACTTTAATCATAATCTTTTTACTTAAAGAAGACTTTTGGTTTCAACACATTTAAATAGCATCTTCTTTATGTGTTAAGAAATAATATTTAAATAACATGTAGACAAACTTTCACAAGCCAACAAAACAAAACTGACTTCAAAATCTTTGCAAATAATATTAATAGAACTAATTACTGCACTGTTACCTGTAACAATAGCAGCTCACTTTTTAAGTCATACTAGACGCAAATTACATTGTTATAATGTTTTTTCAATGTAATAATAAAAAATATTCAAAATAACAAAAACAGACACTTTTCAAAAGTGTCTACGTTTATCCAGGACTGGATGAAGAGAAATTATTCTGTGGATCATCCATAAAGCTACATGATGTCTGGTAAATATCAAACTTTATTCCATCAACAAATGTAACATGAAGGAAACATATTCCAGACGTTGCTCCAGGTAATTACAAATATTTATCAGTCTCCTGAAAAACTATGAAAACTTGGACGTTTCATCAGTCAGTGAAATTCCCTGGATTCCCTGGACAGAGCGAGGAAAGTGAGGATTCATCCTGTGAGTGGGAGACTTTTCCTAACGGGTCCGACTCGCTCTGTTTGGCTCAAGTTCTGGTTGGAACCGGAACTTCAACCAGACCAGGCTAACATCCTCTGTTAGCCGTTACTTTGTTACGTTAGTCATTTCAAAGGAATCTGTGGAAAAGATAATCAGTAAATAAATATAAATCAAATTCAAATAATGTTTTTATTGTTGTTTATGCAATAATACCTAGTATGTCTGTGCTTATAAATAAAAATGGTCCACTGATGATCTGGAAAGCAGACAGTCAAAGAGTCGCTGCTGTCTGGTGAAGGTCCAACGTTTCCCTAAAGAAGAGAAACGTTGAAGTTATGAGGAACCAAAATATGAATCATGAATCAATGTAAATTCTGTCAGGATGCTGCTTACAGATATTGTATGATAACCATGTTTCTTGGTCAAGTTTTCCTTTAATAAATGTCTTAGCTCAGGCAAACAGCCTGTTCTAAGGTTTTTATCTGTGCTATAAAATAATAATATAACTCTAGAAATGAAAATAATGCATCACAAACAGAATGTATGCCACCTACATATTTAGTTATTTGATTTTTAGGGATTTTTTATTCTTTTCAAACAGCAACTTCTTAATTAAGAAGAGTGTGAAGGTCTGACTGGGTCATGAACTAAAATGCTCTTAATTACTTCAACTTATTTTCATAGGAAATGATTTAATAATTATAATAATGAACTTGTTTATAACACATTTTACATGTATAGAAATCTCAATTCAAGTTCAGTATTAAAGCACATTTCATCAAAACAGCATTTCAAATCATTCACACCATCAAAATATCAGCTGCCAATTATGAAACAAGCATTAAACAGTAGATTTTGTTCAAAATCAAGCAAATACAGATGAAATATTAATGAATGTTTCAGTTGCTGCTAATCTAAAGCAGTTCTAACCAGCTGGATGTTTAGTCTAGATTATTAATCCGCTCAGTGATTTATAAACTAGCAGCAGTTTAAAGTTTATAGTAACAGCAGAACTCCAGGAATATGATATGATCAGAGGAAACCAATCAGTGATTCAACTAAACAATTCAATTTGATTGTTAGCAACAAACCTGAGAAACAACAGTAAACAGTAACAGTTGTACAATAAGCCAGAGACACAGTTTCAAGACAATAATGGTAGTTTAATAAAACGTATGTGAACAAAAACTAGAAAGTTACCAAATGAATCCAACTACTGAGGCTAACAGGCCGGTTCTGGACGGGAGGCGAAAAACCGAGAAATCACTGAAGTTAAACTTCAACAGGACGAACATCCAGGCCCAAACACACACACACACACCTGTCCTGTCATTCACACAGCAGGTGTGTGTGTGTGTGTGTGTGTGTGTGTGTGTGTGTGTGTGTGTGTTTCGGTCACTGCTGGTTTTATTCCTCAACACATTTGTAAATGTTAAGAAAGAATAAAACTTTACTGCCACCAAGATGGAAATATTTTGTCTCTCCAAACAGAAACAGAAATACATTTACATCATCAATCTGCATATTAATTCATTTGTTTTGTTAATAATAGTAATTGCACTGGGGATAAAAACAGTACCAGTAAGAAGGATAAATGTTTTCTTGCAGGTTTTTGGTTTCCAGGATCCAGTAGAACTTTTAGCTGTTTGCTAAAATATGGACCCAACTTCCATTTTCAGAGCAGATTAGATCTTTATGAAGTTTTTATAAACTTCCTGTCTGGTTCGGTCTGTCCTCTGCTGCTGCTGCCTGGTCCTGGTTCTGAATCCGGTTCCGGTTCCGGTTCTGCTTTTATGCTGAATAATATCCTATAAACTCAAAACTAAATAAACAGTGAGCCTCAGCGTTTCTGGGCTTTTATTGGCTCCTTTGTTTCCTAACAAACATGACGTCACCGCTATAGACAGAGCAGCCAATCAGAGCCCAGAGCAGCTGGTCTCTATGGTAACGACGGATCGTTTGGAGCAGAGCAGCGTCGGACTGAAGCTGAGAACAAACTGGTTCAACTGGGAGAACTGGAGCAGAAACTGGTGAGTCCGAGCCGCTGATTGGTTCATCGTTTGTTTGTTTGTGTCGCTGCGCGCGCAGCGGCGGCGGCTGCTTCCTGTTCCAGAGATAAACATCAGAGTTTCAGGCCTCCGCACCTGGAGCAGACCTTCACAATAAAAGCACAGAACACTGAGGCCAGTTCCTCCTTCTGACCAGCAGGTGGCGCCATCAGATAAACAGAAACTTTAGATAATCCGAACATTTCTGATCCAAGTTCTGATGGTTCTGGATTTAATCTGGTTCTGATGCTTTATCAATAAAACTGATATTATTATTGATACTTTATTAACTATTTACACATTTTCAGTCATAAAAAGAGAAGAATTTATGGTTTAAAAGCTGAAAAAATACAAACAAATTATATTTTGTTGTTTCTTGATTGAAAAAAAAAAAGAGCCAAAATTTCATTCTGTCATAAAAAGAACTGGCTTTACGACAGAACCAGAACCAGAACCAGAACTCTTTCCAACAGGCGTCCATCCAGGAACTGTCTCTGTGATGGACCTGGTACCAGAACCAGAACCGACCCTCTGGTACCAGAACCAGAACCGACCCTCTCTGTGTCGCTGTCAGTCATGGCAGGAACGTCCAGACACGACCGAGCGATGGCCCAGAAGGCCAAGCAGCAGCTGTCGGGATGTTCTGACCCGGTGGAGCGGCTCCGGCTGCAGTGTCTGACCCGAGGCTCGTCTGGGATCAAAGGCCTGGGCAGGTAAGCCCCGCCCACCTCACTCACCTGGTTGCAGCAGTTCTGACCACAGTGGAGCCGGGTCAGAACCGGGTCAGAACCGGGCCACAGTGGCTCTCAGATGCAGAAACATCAAAGTTTGGAAACGTTTCTTCAATCCGCCTGGAACCAGAGAAAAGAAACGAGAAAACGACGACATTTAAAATGATATTTATAAAATATGTTTATAATGTTTATAAAACATTTATTACTAAAGTTTAAACTAATAAACTTCATGAAGAAACTGAAACACTGATAAAGGTTTTAACGTCTGCAGGTTCAGTTCAGTACAAACAGAACTGACCCAAAACACGAGTACTTTAGTTACTGCAGTACTCTGATTACTCCAGTATTCGTACTGAGTTCTGTGTGTCTGCAGTAGTCATGCTGCGGGCTGTGCTGACTTGGCGTTGCTGCAGGATGTTGTTGTTTTCCTCGTTCTGTTGCTGTTGGTGGTTTCCAGCTGCTGATCTCAGTTCTGTAGTACTCTGTGGTACTCTGTGGTACTCTGTGGTACTCTGAGCTCATTTACTACATCAGATCAGCAGTTTGTGATCGTAGTTTCTCGGTTCGGCTCTAAATGTGTCATCATGGCTGAGAACTAGAAACCACAAACACATTAACAGTTTTTGTACAGATGGTAGAATAAAAAAGTATTTTTACTTCCTGTATTTCTGTTCTCAGTTTTAGTTTTAGTGAGAATCTGTCAACAAATCTGCAGATACTTTAAAACCTGAAAACGTTTAGTTCAGCAGTTTGTAGTTTCAGGTCATTTTCGCTGTGATCCAGTTTCTAGAGGCAGTTTTTCCCAAACATAGAGGACGCCTCTGTTTGTGGAGCGTGTAGCTGTGACGTGTGGCGGCCAGTAGGGGCGCTGTGGCTCCAACAGTCTGTTTCCTGTCAGGACCTTCAGGATCATGGACGACAACGAGAACCGCTGCCTGGACTTCAAGGAGTTCCTGAAGGGCCTGAACGACTACGGGCTGCTGATCGAGAAGGACGAGGCCTCCGCCTTGTTCCGCCACTTCGACCGCGACGGCAGCGGCTCCATCGACTTTGACGAGTTCCTCATCACCCTGAGGGTAAACCAGTAAACCCAGTAACACCAGTACCACCAGGCAGAAACATCTATCAGAAAAACATGTTGAATGATTTTAAATGAAGACCTGTCCTGGTCTCATTGGCCTCCTGTCTTTGGTTTTAATCGTCCGGCTGCTCGGTGAAACCCGGTGTCTGTTCTGACCTCAGAACCAACTGGTTCCACTGGTTTAGCCTGAACTCGTCCCTCTGTCCTGCAGCCTCCCATGTCCAAGTCTAGGATGGAGGAGGTGATGGAGGCGTTCAGGAAGCTGGATAGGACCGGAGACGGCGTGATCACCGTGGACGACCTGAGGTGCGTCTACAACGCCAAGTACCACCCAAAGTACCAGAACGGGGAGTGGACCGAGGAGCAGGTGTTCCGGACCTTCCTGGACAGCTTCGACTCTCCGTACGACAAAGACGGAAAGGTACGGGAATGAATCCGTGGTTCAGGGTCTGACGGTCAGAGAAACATGCAGAACCAGAAACCTGATGGGAGAGCAGGCAGGAGGAATCTTTGGCTCCGGTTCTGATTTATTTTTGTTCTGGCTGGTGGTTTTGTTCATGGGTCCAGTTTCAGGGATCCACCTGAAGGAGATCAGAGAAAATGTTGGATGCTTTAAACCACACAGTTCATTCTCCCACCATCAGCTGATCTTCTTGGTGCTAGCATTAGCATTAGCATTAGCTAGCTATGTCTGCGGGTCTCCTGCCGACGTTTGGACCAGAACCAGACAGAATGCTCAGTTTGGTTCTGGTGCTGGGCACGTTCTGATTCGGTTCTGGTAGACCACTTCACCCCTCAGCAGAACTTTCCTGGATCCAGTTCCTTGGTTCCATGTCCAGGTTTTTTTGTTTTGGTTGTTTTTATTTTTCTACACATTAAGACACTAAAATCCAGAGGTCAGGACTTCCTCCTGACCTCTGACCTTTACCTTCCTGTATTTTACCTGCGGCTCAGTAGGATGATGTCTACACTGATCTACTCTGGGTTTCTCCAGTTTTCTCTCGGTCCAGAGAACGTTGAACAGAACCGATTGTGGACCTGCTCCTCTTCCTCACTGACCGTCTTCATCCTCTGACCTCCAGGTGACCAAAGAAGAGTTCCTGAACTACTACAGCGGCGTCAGCGCCTCCATCGACAGCGACGCCTACTTCATCCTGATGATGAGGAACGCCTGGAAGCTCTGAGGCCGCATGAGCTATGACTCATTTATAACGATGATATTAATGTTTTACAGTGATCACTATTTATAATAATAATGTTTTACAGTGATCACTATTGATAATGATATTAATGTTTTACAGTGATCACTATTTATAATAATAATGTTTTACAGTGATCACTATTTATAATATTAATGTTTTACAGTGATCACTATTTATAATGATATTAATGTTTTACAGTGATCACTATTTATAATAATAATGTTTTACAGTGATCACTATTTATAATATTAATGTTTTACAGTGATCACTATTGATAATGATATTAATGTTTTACAGTGATCACTATTTATAATAATAATGTTTTACAGTGATCACTATTTATAATATTAATGTTTTACAGTGATCACTATTTATAATAATAATGTTTTACAGTGATCACTATTTATAATATTAATGTTTTACAGTGATCACTATTGATAATGATATTAATGTTATTAATGGTTTATGGTAATCACTGATATCAAATAATTGATTTCCATCTTTATGAAGTTTTACTTGAACATTTCAACAGAAACTTTTCATTTTTTACTTTATTGTTCATAATCAATAATTGGTTAATGATGGTTAAATAAAGGTCCTAGTTCAAACCTGGCAGTATGTACAGAACATTAATGGAGACAAAGCGGAGTCGTACATTCTGGTCTGGATGCTCGTGACGTTTGGACCGGGTCGGATTTTACAGCAGCAGCGCCGACCCGACCCGACCCGACCACAATCAGAACAAACAGGTCGCCGTGGCAACAGGAAGTCCCCACTCAGCACGCGATGCGTTTGAGTGCTGCAGGGGAAACGAGACTCTGCAGCAGCAGCAGGTTCTGGACGGGCCCAGAACCGGACGGGTCCGGTTGGGAGCAGCTTCTAAAGAAGGTCTCTGATGTTTCCACAGGTTCTACTGCTGTTAGGAACCAGAACCCAAACAGAACCGGGTCAAACAACAGAACATGTAGAACTCTGAAGGTTCTGGAGGCTGAACATGACCGGCAACCAGCTGGTTTCCATGGAAACCGGCAACCAGCTGGTTTCCATGGAAACCGGCCTTTATAATCACTTCGACCCAATCTGTACTGTGATTGGCTTCTGACCTGGTTCTGACCCAAATGATCGGACTGAATGCTGATTCTTTGGTTCCTTCAGATGACCTTCGATCTGAACTGAACGGATCAGAACCAGAGGAACCATTCTGTGTCTTGGTTCTGTTGGGTTTGGTTCTGCTGATGGGTCAGTTCCATCAGGAGGTTCTGGTGCCGGATGAAGGATGTCTATCAGAACCTTCTGATTGGTTCTGATCGGGTCTCTGAGGTTCCCTGCTGAGATCAGAACTTTGGGTCCAGAACCACCAGAACAGGTCAAATGGACCGCCTGGTTCTGCTGCCATGTTCCACCAACAGAACCTTCTGGTTTCACTGAGTTTCATGGAAAACCAAAGTCCATTTGGACCTGCAGCAGAACCTGTGAAAGCAGCAGAACCAATTTGATCCAAATGTTCAGAACCAGCAGCAGGTCCAGTCTGAGACAGAGACATAACAGGAGATGATGATAATAATGATAATAACAATGATAATAATGATAATAATAATAATAACAATGATAATAATGATAATAACAATGATAACAATGATAATAATCATAATAATGATAATAATGATAATAACAATGTTAACAATGATAATAATCATAATAATGATAATAACAATGATAATAATGATAATAACAATGTTAACAATGATAATAATGATAATAACAATGATAATAACATGAGAGTAAAGCCATAATAACAGAATAAATTGGTCAGAATGATCTTGTGATTTTATTAAAGTTCCTCCATTTAAAGTGTTTTTTTTTTATCTTATCTTTGTGTTAAAATGAGGAACATCTTTATGGATTTTATAAATAAGAAAATGTTTCATGTTTTATCATATCAGCCTCAGATTATCAGTGAGCCGTTTATCTGATAATATCTGATAACGTTTTTATTCTGATAATATTATAACTTTATTCTGCATATTAAATCATTTTTATCCTCATTCAGGCTCTTATTGGATCAAACTAAAACCAAATCGTTTCCTGAGCCAATCAGAGACAGTCAGAGGAGAAGCTGGGCTCTGATTGGCTGCCGTCGGCCATGTGACTCGTCCTGTTAGTGTGAATGTGAGCGCTGGGACCAGTAAGAGGAACTGGTTGTTCTCAGGTTCTGGGGGACTGGGATCCCACCGACCGGGTCCAGTCAGGAAGCAGCAATATGAGGTCAAAGGTCAAATACTGACAGGAGCCCTGATGAATAAACAGAGATGCCTGAGGAAGGGTCAAAGGTCGTATGAGTCCAGCAGAGGCAACAGAAGGACAGATGAGACGTCGGTCGTCCAGCTGGTGGCGCTGTGCTACTGGTTCTGGTAGAAGCTGGACATGGTGACGTAGGCCTCCTCCTGCCCCGGGCCGCCGCGCCGACCCAGGAGGTTCTGGGACTTGTCTTCGGGCCGCGGGACGTCGACGGGGGACGGGGCGCCGCCGGGGACGCAGCCGTCCTCGCAGCTCAGCAGCGCCGAGACCTCCAGCTCCTCGGTGCCGGCGCTGGAGGCGCTGCTGTGGGAGGAGCCGGAGCCGGATCCCAACTGGGACCCGGCGTCGGACTGGGATCCGGACTGGGACCCGGCGGCGGACCCGGTCCCGGTTCCGGAGGGCCTCCTGCGTGGCTCCGCCTCCTCCGCCTGCAGCTTCTCCAGCGGCAGGACGCGCAGGGAACTGAAGACTTCGTGGTGGAGGTCCAGCAGCAGGCCCTGGGGAGCGGCAGACGGTTAGGCGGGTTCTGGTGTGAGCAGAACCTGCTGGTTCAGGAAGTCACCTTGTTGGGTTTGCAGATCTGGACCAGCGCCTGCTTGGGGTGCGGGATGCTGGGCCACATGTAGGAGAAGATCCTGAGAGAAACAGGAAGTTAGGAACCAGAGACACACCCGGAGCTCCGGCCGGACTTGGGGTCCTACCCCGTCTTCCAGAAGACGACGATGCAGCACAGAACCACCAGCACAGACACGGAGCTCAGGACGAGTTGGGAGACGGTCCGCTCCGACTCGTCTGGACTCGGCGGCTTCTCCTCTGCTGAGGGACAGGAAATTATGTCAGATGCTGCAGCTCAGAGCTCTCTGCCGCTGGAGGTCCGGCGTTCTCACCGGGCGGCGTGTGGAAGGAGAACTCGGGGCTCCAGGCGCTCCAGGTTCCCTGCAGAACTCCGACCGGGATGGACCGGACCCTGACCCGGTACTCAGAGTCCTGACGGAGGTGCTGCCTGTCGATCTGCAGGGAGTCCTTAGACGAGACGTTCTGGGTCTGCGGGACGAGATCAGCGGGAGGTCAAACATCCAGCAGAGGTCAGAGGTCAGACTCTGTGGTAGCGCTGACGGTACCATGTTGCTGCCGTCGGTCCACAGGTTGAGCTGGAAGCTCTGGGTGTTCAGATTCAGGTAATCTTTCCTGTAGGGGATCTGGAAGTAGATCACAGCCCGGTTCATCACCGGATCCATCGTCACGTTGACGATCCACGGACTTCTGGGCTTCACTGGAACACAGAGCAGCAGGTTCTGAAACATCCTCGCCCTCCTGGCCACGTCAAGCTGCTGTCATAGGGGTCAAGATCAAGGTCACGACATTTGACCCCAAAGGAAGCAGATTCACCGGGTCGACAGTCAGAATCACGTCTGAAGATGAATGATTTGCTTTTCATGTCTGAATGTCATTGAGGCGTAGAATGTCCTGCCGTGGACCGGTGACCTGTCCAGGTGACCCCGCCCATTGACCTTTAACCTAAGCTAACATTAGCACTTTAGCTAATTTGACCTGAAAGTTAAAGTGAACTTTCTGGATAGTCTGAGTTAATGTTACCCAACATGCAGGTGTAAGAAACTCTGCTTTTAGCATACAAGCTAACATTAGCGTTAGCTCTTGTTAGCTTATATGCTAATATTACTGCACCAACCAGAGTAGTTTTAGGTCGTTTCTGTTGAACATGTGATCAGCGTTTTGTTCGTTTGAATCTGTTTAGTCGTTGATTTAAAGTTTTTTCTTGTTGATTTTGGTTTTCATTTCATTTCTGAAAGTTTTCCTCAAACATTCCAACCTTCTCGCTGCTTTTTCACAGGAAATGTGATTCTTTATGTTTTAGCATGTTTGAAATAAATTCAATATTTCATTTTTTGTGACAAACCAACAGAACTATATATAGACTGGAAGGAAAACGAGTTTAAACGTTTTAAACATTTAAATCTGAAAAGTGTGGGGTGCCTGTGTGCGGGAAATGCTGAAGAAGCTCTGGTTTCTGTTTCAGGGTGTCGGAGTAAAGAGGTTAGGATATGAAACTGTTTCACCTCGACGCTGAGACTCGTGAATGGTTTTGTGGCGTTGTGGGCCGGAGCGGCCCGGTTCTGGACTCACCGATCTTCTGCAGCAGGACGGTGGCCGAAAGCCGTCCTCCTCCCCGCCGGTGGACCGTCACGTTGGCGACGGCCACCGGACACAGACCGCTCACCGTGTCTCCGTGAGTCCTCACACATTTCTCCACCGTCCTGTCGTTCTGCCTCCTCACCTGGCTGCAGACGAGCAGAAGGTTCTGTCAGGTTCTGTCGGGTTCCGTCAGGAGGAGCCGCAGCCCAGAGCCTCACCACACGATCATCTTGTCGATGGCGTCTCTGTCTCCGTCCTCGTCGTCCTCGTCTCCGTGGCGACCCAGCACCTGGCAGGTCAGGTTGTTCGCAGAGACGCTGACATGAGAGCTGCAGCTGAGGCCCGGTTCTGGCAGGAAGCAGAACCACAACCACAGACAGCAGGGGACCAGTCAAAGTTCTGCCTCAACCAGCCAGTTATTCATGTTTGATTCTCAGCTTTAAGTCAGAAACCAGAAACAAACGATTCACTGAACAAATCAAACACTTTGATCTTCTGATCAGCTGATCAGGGTTTCGGCTGTTTTGCACTTTCTTCCACATCAGACAGAAGCTGGTGTCTGGAACCAGAACCAGAACCAGAACCAGTTTCTCTAAGGTCCTTCCTGCCGCAGACAGCAGAGATGTTCCTGTGTGTTACTGACCCAGCGGTCTGGTTCTGCTCGGTTCTGTTTGGGCCAGTCGGGTCCAGTGGGTCTCACCTGAGTCCGGGTCGCGGTCCCCGCTCTGGGCCCGGCTCCGGGCCGCCTGCAGCAGCAGCAGCAGCAGCATCAGGACGCTCGTCCAGCCAGGCAGCATTGTCTCCACGCAGCAGCACTAACTCACCTGTTCTCCGCCCGCCCTGAACTGCTGCGGCGCCGCGGCGTTCAGCAGCAGCAGCAGCAGGCGGGGGAGGGGCCAGTCGGCAGAGGAAGGAGAGAGGCGGCGCCGGGTTCATGAGGTTTCAGCTACAGGAAGTTTGAGGATCAAAAAACATCTTGATAAGCAGGAGAATGATTGGCCAGGAGAGCAGCTTCTGTTCCTGAGACACACCATGCTGCAGCTGCTGCAGCACACCATGCTGCTGCAGCACACCATGCTGCTGCAGGACACCATGCTGCTGCAGCACACCATGCTGCTGCAGGACACCATGCTGCTGCAGCACACCATGCTGCTGCAGCACACCATGCTGCTGCAGGACACCATGCTGCTGCAGCACACCATGCTGCTGCAGGACACCATGCTGCTGCAGGACATTATGCTGCTGCAGCACACCATGCTGCTGCAGGACACCATGCTGCTGCAGCACACCATGCTGCTGCAGGACACCATGCTGCTGCAGCACATTATGCTGCTGCAGTCAGAGATACTGCAGCACATGATGAAGTTCATTTGGGTTCCCCTCTGCAGCAGGGAGCTGCAGCAAGGTCCCAGGGGTCAGAGGTCAGCCAGCAGGGAGCTGCAGCAGAACCTGGTGGAAATAAATTCATGTCAACCAGAACCAGAACCAGAAATAGCAGCTGGTGGTCACATGATGCCATCAGTAGAGACCACAAAGCTATCAGCTGCAGCGATCAGAACCTGCAGCAGAACCCGACCCGCTAACCACTTCCTGTCTGTCTGAGCTGCTTTGTTTGGAAACGAGGCCAAGATGAAGATGAAGATGAAGATGAGACGCCGCCGGCAGGAAAATGGGTCACATGACCACCAGAACCTTCTGACCCAATCAGGCCTCAGCCTCGGTTCTGCTGGGCCTGGCTGTGGTTCTGTTTCCATGGTGACGGCATCCTCTGCAGCAGGGCATGCTGGGAAAGCAACGAGTGAGCTGGGTCGGTTCTGGTTCTGAACAGTTCAGATCAAACTGAAGAATGTTCAACATGTTGTTCTGACAGAACCAGAACCAGAACCAGAACCAGAACCTTCCTCTGCCGGCTGCAGATGTTCGGATCCATAATGAAGAGAAAAATAATAAATCATAAATTAAGCTGCTCTGGGTAAAAAAGTTTCCCGTTTCTCACTGATCCTGAACGCATCTCCAGCTCAGGCTGGTAGACGGTTCTGGTTCTGGTTCTGGTCCAAACTGCGTCTCTGCTGCAGCTGAAGCTCCACCAGGTGAAGGTGCTGAAGGTTCTGTTTGTAGAACAGGAGACGGTCCTGAGTTATAAACGGGCCCCATACGGGTCGAGTTACTGAGAGAGTTATTAGTTATTGATCTAATACTGATTAATCTCTGAATGTGGGTCTGGTCTAATTCCTGGAGCATTGTCACCTTGGCAGGTTAAAGGTCACGCCCCCTGACCTCTGACCCCAGGAGTTCACAGCAATGAAAGGAAAACACTGTAAAACTGAAATAAAACTTCAGGTGGAAACTAGAAAAGATTTTAGTTCATTTCACCAACATGGAGAAACTTTGGATCCAGAGAGTTCAGAGCCGTCTCCATGGAGACGGGTCTGGTTCTGCACGTTGTTATGTGGCAGGGAGTCGGTGGGAGGAACCGGGCCCGGTTGGTTCTGTGTGGGCAGTTGCTGTGGTTACCGTGCTGCATTCAGGGTTCAGGAGGTGAGAAAATCCTGGAGAAGGAAAACATCCCAGAGGAACCGGGAGGAAGCTCTGTGGATCCAGGAGGTTCTGGCATGTTCTGGCAGGTTCTGCGAGATTCTGGAGGTTCTGGCAGGTTCTGCCTCTCCAACCTGAACCGGCTGTGGGGTTCAGCTCTCCACGCCTCCACCAAACCACAGGCTGAGGTTCGTATCTCGGCTCAGCATCCAAAACATCTTCAGCTGCGGTTTGGAGTCTCTGCTGCCGCTCGGGTTCTGACGGATCCGAAGAGTTTAGAGGAAACGCTCTGGATCTGCAGGAAAAACCTCGGAGTATTTAATCACAACCAGCTTCTATCGTCACTGAGCAGCAAACTTCACCTCAGTGTATGTATGCAGTAACACAGTTACATGGCCCTTTAAAGTCCAATAAAATCCTCTGAGGAAGTTTCATGTTTTTGTATCTGTCGAACCCAGTCGTTGCCATGGCGATCCATAAAGGTGTCTGAACATGGAATCGATGGTATGAATGTGATCAGAAACATTCCTGCTGTTTTATTTCTTCATATCTGAGTTTGTTCAGAGGAATAAAAAGCAGCCAGGATGATATTAAAACTGGATCCATCACAAACATTTATTCACAATTCAGAAATCAGAGAAGCTTCCAGTGTTCAGATCCAACCCTGCAGAAATGAATCCATGAAGGATTAGAAGATTCAAGCCTGAAATGACTGAATGAATGTCAGCGCCTGGAGCGGATCGGAGCGGATCGGAGAGGGTCGGAGCGGGTCGGAGCGGATCGGAGTGGATCGGAGAGGGTCGGAGCGGGTCGGAGCGGATCGGAGCGGGTCGGAGCGGGTCGGAGCGGGTCGGAGCGGATCGGAGTGGGTCGGAGCGGGTCGGAGCGGGTCGGAGCGGATCGGAGTGGGTCGGAGCGGGTCGGAGCGGGTCGGAGCGGATCGGACAGGGTCGGAGCGGGTCGGAGCGGATCGGAGTGGGTCGGAGCGGGTCGGAGCGGGTCGGAGCGGATCGGAGTGGGTCGGAGCGGGTCGGAGCGGATCGGAGCGGGTCGGAGTGGGTCGGAGCGGGTCGGAGCGGATCGGAGTGGGTCGGAGCGGGTCGGAGCGGGTCGGAGCGGGTCGGACAGGGTCGGAGCGGGTCGGAGTGGGTCGGAGCGGGTCGGACAGGGTCGGAGCGGATCGGAGTGGGTCGGAGCGGGTCGGAGTGGGTCGGAGCGGGTCGGACAGGGTCGGAGCGGGTCGGAGCGGGTCGGAGCGGGTCGGAGCGGATCGGAGTGGGTCGGAGCGGGTCGGAGCGGGTCGGAGCGGATCGGAGTGGGTCGGAGCGGGTCGGAGCGGGTCGGAGCGGGTCGGACAGGGTCGGAGCGGATCGGAGTGGGTCGGAGCGGGTCGGAGTGGGTCGGAGCGGGTCGGAGCGGATCGTCCCTCCTGCGGAGCGTCAGCCAGGCGAGGAGCCGCAGCAGCCGGAGCTTTTGAAGCTGAGGCTGCGGCTTCCTGCTCCTCCTCCTCCTCTTCGCCTTCATCAGGCCTGCAGCTTCAACCTGCTGCTGCGTTTCTGTAGAAAGGTGACGCGCGCCGTGCAGCGAGGCTCCACTTGTTGAGAAATGACTCCTCACCACATCCTCTTCCTCCAGCCTCATCCTCTCACAACAACAAGCAGCTCCAGCTGAGCAGAGGCCGCTGTGCAGCGGGTCGGGCTGGCAGCGCCCCCTGCTGGGGGACCCGGGGCCGGCAGCGCCCCCTGCTGGGGGACCCGGGGCCGGCAGCGCCCCCTGCTGGGGGACCCGGGGCCGGCAGCGCCCCCTGCTGGGGGACCAGAGGTTGGTAGAGGACCAAAAACTATCCAAGTCAGAGTATCACGGCTTCAAGTAAAGATAAACGTCCAAGTTAGTAAAACATCTGCTGACATGTTGAGTAACTGATGAAATGATCAATAATTTAATATTTAATAGCTGCATCATCAGACAGACCAAAATATAAAGTTATGTGGACATTTCTGTGTCTTAAGGACCAAAATGACAATAATCCATTTTGTTATATAATAAAGTAACAAAATGAGGCAGAAGAAAACTTTTAAAAATCATTTTTTTCCTTCAATATAAAAGTTATGAAACTTGAATAAAAACTGCAGTTTGTTCTTCATTCAGAGGATTTACTCACAGCGGGAAGAAAATCCAGGATGTTACCGAGAACGACGGACCAGACAGAGACAGT
The DNA here is from genome assembly GCF_001444195.1 of Xiphophorus couchianus. Lineage (NCBI taxonomy): Eukaryota > Metazoa > Chordata > Actinopteri > Cyprinodontiformes > Poeciliidae > Xiphophorus > Xiphophorus couchianus. The sequence continues at coordinate 530,231 of NC_040235.1, forward strand.
CCGGACCTGCCGGACCTGCTGGACCTGCTGGACACGTCCTTCCCTGCAGACTCGGTCTGACTGTCAGTGGCTGCATAAAACTTATATTATCATATTCCATTAATGTTGACAAACAAATTTCATAATTGTGGTTTTCCACTAAATAAGAAACTATTAAAATCATCTGGACAGTTTAGAAACATGCAGCGCCATCGTCCTCCACCACTTCCTGTCCACTTCTTCTTCGTGGTTGGCGCCAGCGGAAACATCCGGTTTGTGATCGTGTGAAATCAATGTTTCTATTGCAGTTTTATGAAAAGTTCATTTCAAAACGGAAAGAAAGACACTAAACACCCAGAGGCGAAACTTTATCCAGAAATCTGGTTTATTGTTGCTGAGTTTCGATTAAAGTAAATTTACTTTCAAAATGTCAAATTTTGCAGCGATGTCTTCACTCTGCAGGCGGCGGTACCGCCGGCTGCTCACTGGGAGTAGAACGGTACCACAGGCCGGTACCGTCTGGGTTCTGGTCCGCTGATGGCCGGGCAGAGACAACATGTCTTCCTCATTGTTTCCTCGTCTTCATCAACCAGAACCTCTGATTTGATGAACAGAACTTTGGCCCGGTTCTCAGACTCTCAAGCTGTTGTTGGCTGCTGTTGGTGGTTTGGACCTGAGCGGGTCGGCGGGCCGACGCAGAACCCTGCCGTGGTTCCGGGTGGTCCGTGGGCTCCCACAGGATGCCTGCTGGCGGCACCTGGCGGCAGGTAAACCGCAGACGGAGCCCCAGCGGCTGCAGCTGCTCCAACTGCCGCGGCGGCGCTGGGAACCCGCTGAGTTTCTGCTTCACAGCTCCAAACGTTTCCTGCTGATTCCTCTGCAGACCGAAGGAGGTGGTTCTACAGGAAACACGGCCCGTCCGGGACCGGAAGAGGTTCTGATCCGACATCCAGATTCCTCACAATGACGTCAGAGCAGATAAACATGGCGGACAGCTCCATAGTAACGCTTCATTACCCATAATCCATCTGGACTCAGCCGTGTTCTCTCTGGGCCTACTGGTGTTTGAACAGACTGGCTCGGTTCGGTTCGGTCCGGCTGGTTTCTCTCATCATAGCTCTGCAGGCCTCCGGGCTCTATTGGATCATCAGAAACATAATAACTGTTATTAACGATCAAACCTCCAGCTGGACCCGGGTCTCCAGGGTTCTGGAGGAATCTGTCCCGGAATGGACCCACGGGCCAGAAGAACTTTTCCTGAGTGGGTTCTGGTTCTGGTTCTGTGCAACGTTCAGAACGTAGAAAACACAGAACAGGAAGTATTACGGGACAAACAGGAAGTGTTAGGGGACAAACAGGAAGTATTACGGGACAAACAGGAAATGTTACGGGACAAACAGGAAGTGCTATGGGACAAACAGGAAGTATTACGGGACAAACAGGAAATGTTATGGGACAAACAGGAAGTGTTATGGGACAAACAGGAAGTGCTATGGGACAAACAGGAAGTGCTATGGGACAAACAGGAAGTGCTATGGGATGGACGTCCAGCAGATGGTCACTGTTACATCTGGCTGCAGCAGGAAAGTTATTTAATACATTTATGAATTCATAATTACAGGATGTAAAATCCACCAGTGAAAAGTTCTGCAGTTTGAATAATCCAGCTAAACTCAAAGTATTATACAGAAATATTAAAACCTTTATTACAGATGATGATGATGATGATAGAAAGTTCAGCTGGTTTAAATATTTTGCACATTAACGTGACAGCTGGAGGAATCACACAGGAAGCAGAAAAACATGCTTTTATTTTGGTAACTTCTGGTTCTGATTAGTGAGAAATCTGGAGGATGAAGAGTTCTGATTGGTTTAGAGTTCTGGTTCCAACATTAGGCGGGTTCTGGTTCAGTCTCTGGTTGAGACAGAGGGATGGGGCATGGGGGCTGATCTTCTACCCAACGTCCATCTGGAAGAACCTGGAAATGACCTTTAACCCTCCTGGGTCACTGGCTCCACCTCCTTCCTCCAACTAAACCTAGAGGGGAGCAGAACCGGACCGAACCGCAGTCCGGTTCTGCTGGAGGGCCAGTGCCGAGCATCAGTCTGAGGGGGCGGGGCCGGATCGGACCAGGAAGTCCAGCCCCAGGGAGGGGGGGATGCGCACGGCCTCCAGGCTGAGGGCGGACGGGGCGTAGGGGAACAGGACGGGGAAGGTGTGCTTGGTGTCCAGCAGCAGCTGCGGCGGGTCGTTCCTCTCCTGGAGGACGCTCTGCAGAGACAAGCAGTCAGTCAGGAAACACTAGTTCCTCCTGAACTCTTGTGGTTTCACTTGGTGAACATGTCTGAGGAGGAATCAGGTCCCAGACTGGGACTGGATCGGTTTCAGCTCAGACTGACCTGAACGTTTCTGATGAAGGACACGGTGACTCGCTCCTCGAACTCGTTCAGAGGCGTGTAGAGGTTCAGGATCTTCACGATCTGCAGGAATCAGACAGGAAGTTGTCACAACCTGCTTCCATGTTCCGGTCCACCAGTGGGACCTGAGCCGGCTCCACCGAGTTTCTGCTCTGCTAACTGGGAGAATATTACAGATGTTTCTTTTCTAAACTTGACTCCATCAGCTGACCTTCCTCTGGAGTTCCACACGGTTCTGTTCTTGGTTCTAATTGTTTCCCTGCTTTTCTTTCATCGTTTTATGAAATCTTCATTGCTGTTGTGTTTATGATCTCCATGTTTCTTTGACTCCCTTTAAATTTAGGATGTTCTTGGAATAGACCAAGTTTTGTGACAGTAAACCTAAACGGTGGAACGTCAAGGTGCTTCTCAGATAAAGTAAATCAAAACTTTACTGTTGGATCACAAACTAAAGATGTTTTTAATTCATCAGGATCCATTCAGGTGTGGACCTGAACCACTGACCTGCTGCACGGTCAGAGCCGTGCACAGCGAGCAGATGGCCTCGGCGTCCTGAGACGTTTTCTTCTTGACCTGCAGCAGCTGGGCGGCCTGGATGATGGGCTCCAGCGTAGCCGAAGCTTTGCTCTGGAACAGGTTGTTGGCTCGCAGCCACTCCTCCAACTGACTGGTGTTGTACCTGAACAATCAGACAGGGGGCAGCAGTCAGACTTCAGCGGCCGGACTTGAACCTCCGGTCTGGTACCATGGATCAGAGCTCCAGGCGGTTCTGGTGGTACCTGAGCTGCATGCCCGTGCTCCAGGAGCAGATGTCCTTACGCAGCAGCAGGTTGTTGAGGGTGAAGGCGTTGATGCAGTGGAAGAGCTGGCGGGCCACCTGGCCCACCACCTCGGGGTCCAGTCCGTGGTCCCTCATGATGCTGTTGAACTGGCTGAGCTGCCGGATGAGGCCCTGCAGGGTGTAGGTGGTGGGCCCGTCCGCGTCCGTGTCCATGCTGGACGAACGGTTCCTGTAGCCCATGGACTTGACTCCGGCCAGGCTGGGAATGCTCTCGCTCTCCAACATGGCCGACACTAAGAGGTGGAGACATTGGTTAGAACCTTCAGGTCCAGAAAGAGACCCATCTGGTAAACTTGATGACTGATCCTCATGACTCAGATGGCAACCAGAAACCCAATGAATAAAGGGACCAAGCAGGAACCCAACAGGAACCCAACAGGAACGAAACAGGAACCCACCGATCATGGGCTGGATGATGCCCTGGGCCACCTTGATGAGCTGCTGGTAGATCTGGATGGACAGGTCGCTCAGAATCTGCCGGTACTCGGCCAGGTCAAAGTTCTTCAGGCAGTGCTCGTTCTGTTTGGTCGTGTTCTGGGTCATGAAGGCCTGGAGGAGAACCAGACAGATTATCTCAGAGGCTCAGAGGAGGAGACGTTCCTGACGTTCCTCAGACGGAGCAGCTCACCTCCTCACCGCTGTACTGCTTCAGGCAGTGCAGCAGGCGGCTGCTGTTGGCCAACCAGAACGAGATCATCTCAAAGTCGTCGTTGTTCCTCTGCAGAACCAACAGGACCACAGTTAGAACCAGGCTGCCTCTCAGACAGCAGTGTGTGTGTGTGTGTGTGTAGGACAGACCTTCAGGACCTTCTTGATGGCGTTGATGCTGGAGGTGAGCAGAGAGATGACCTTCTGGTCGTCGTTGATGTAGTCGGCGTGGCGGATGCACATGAAGAGGATGTAGGCGGGGAGGCAGGGGACGGTGGCCGACACCGTGCTGGGTTGGATGTCTGAGGATGGAACAACACACCTCAGGTTCTGGACTGCTTCAGGTTCTGATTCATGAGGCATCAAACAGGTTCGGTTTGGTTCCGATGACCAAACGCTGGCATTGGTTCTGGATCACTCAGTGACCTCAGAACCCAGTCTATATGTCCATGGTACCATGAGTTCTAGTACCAACTCATGGTTCTGACATCATCCAGTCCTGCCTCCGGTCAGAACCGTGAGGTCCAGTGGCGGTCTCACCTGTGATGAGGGTCTTGATGAGCCGGGCCTCGTCCTCCTTCAGGTACTCCAGCATCCCCTCGAAGTTCTTGACCTTGGTCATCCGGATGTCTTTCTGGATCATCTTGTTCTTTTCATCCTTGTTCTGATCGACATCGTGAGCCGCTGCTTGAGCTGCAGAACCAGAACCAGTCAGGTGGAGACATAACTGGAGAGACATGATGAGACTGAGACATGAAGACATCAGAGAAAACATGTCCCATGTGGACACCTGTCCCCCTTTGACAGAGACGTCAGGACGGACAGATCAGGGACCAGAGGGACACGTCCACCATGGACACGGTGCTGGCGCCCCCTACCTGCCAGCTCCTGGACCTTCTTCATGTAGATCCTCAGCTGCTTCCTCAGCTTCCTCTCGTTCTTCTCCATTTTCTCCACCATGCCCTTGAGTTCCTATGAGCAGACAGAACTGGGTCAGGACGGCTGAACCGGGTCAGGCCGGCGGTTCTGGTGGTCCAGGTAGCTCACCAGGTTGCTGTTGGTGAGCCGTGTGAGCTCCTGCTGGACGGTGTAGTCCACCTTGGCCTCGGGGGACAGAGTGGACATGTAGTTGAGCAGCTCCTGCTTCTTCTCCAGGTCGTCCTTCAGCAGCTCGATCTGGGTGTGCAGAGCCTCCAGCTCGTCCCGGTGCTGCCGGGTTTGGGTCTGCAGCTGGGCCTCCAGCAGTCTGCAGGACACGCAGCTCAGTTACACGTTGGCTGGACAAAGGCTGAGCGGACCGACTCAGGTTCTGGATGAGAGGTCACTGCATCCAGAGCTCAGAGCAGACATCAGAACCAGAACCAGAGGTCCACCACAACAACTACACACACAGATGTGTAGAGCGCAGAGGGAGAAGGAGCTAGCAGCTAGCAGGAAGCACACAGAGACCTGGCTACTTGTTTGAGGCCCTGGTAGGCCAGGCCCAGCTCGCCGTCCTCGTTCAGAACACACCAGTCCTGTAGGTTACTGGGTCCAGCAGCAGAGGACAGAGACAGGAGGACAGAGCAGCACAGACAGTCAGCATGAGGAGCAGATTCACAGCTTTCATTAACAAACTCGTCTTCATCGGTCCAAAACCCTAAAACCAACTCGGTCAGGGTGTGGTCTGGACCGGGTCGCTGTTCTGATCTGGAACCACAGAAGATCCACTCTGCTGTTTTATTGATTCTCATCTAGAACCTGAGCTGAGCTACCAGAATCTCCTCTGGTTCTGTTACAGCAGCAGGTCGCCTGTTTCTGTCGGCTGCTGTTGTAGTTTTTAGACGTAACCAGCAGGTGGCGCCGGTTCTACTCTTAGAAGAATTGAGCCCGATGGAAGTTCTCCAAAAGCTGAGGTTTATTATTATTATTATTATTATTATGTTAAACATTCAGACACTAACAGGCCACAAACACATGAATGATGAAAACACTAAATCACAAATGCAACGTAACCCTAACGCTGACCTTTTGGCCGTTTGCAGTGAATTTGGTGGTTTGCAGTGAATTTGCAGCTGTCAGCAGCTGTAAAGCATCTGGACTGAGGAGCAGCAGGTGAAGCAGAGCGTTGGGACTCAGACCCGCCCAGAGGAAACAGACCTGCTGTAATCTGACTCCAGTCTCGCTCTGATGATGTTTCCTGAGGAGGAACAGGACTTACTTCTTGGACTCACACAGTCCATGGTACGCTTTGAGGGCCTCCTCTTTGTCCAGCGGCTCCTTGCTGCTGTTCAGTCCTCCGTCCACCTCACTTTCCTGATCAGACAGAGACAAGAGGACATGGAGGACATGATAGACAATTTAGCTGTTTAGGATAAAGAGAGGAAGCCTCGTCAGAAATATGACCAACTAAAAACGGTGAAAACATTCACATGATCCCCAGGAAAACATCAGTTTATCATTTTATAAACTGATTCTGTTATTTCCCATTTCTGTTTTTAAACTTGCATGTCCATATTTATACATCTCTGATTAGAAACAGTAGATTCAGATTCTTATGAAGGGTGAACACAGGATGAGTGAGAGGACAGGATGCAGCAGCAGCTGTGAGCTTCCATGCAGATGTTGAGATTTCTGGGTTTCCTCTCCACACTGAGTGAACGACGGAGACTCACGTTGGGTTCGCTGTTCTTCTCGGCATTGCTGACGATCTGAGTCCTGAGGATGAGCACCTCCTCCTTCCGGGCGTCCAGCTCCTCGTTGGCTGACTTCAGCTGACTGAGCAGCAGGTTGTATTCGTCCTGCAGCTCATTGGACGAGCCGTCCTGCGTCGCCCGCTCGGCGATGGTCTTCCTCAGCTCGTTCAGGTCGTTCTTCAGTTTCTTGTTCTCAGTTTCGAGCTCCTGTCTCTGATGAGGAACAAGCTGCTGTTACCATCCAGACTAACTGGTTTCACTGGTTACAACTGAGTTTTTGGACATTATTGTAGTTTAATGATCATTCAATATGCTAATTATTTTACATTTTTAGCAACTTTACTAAAGAAAGTTTAACACCATGAACAACTCCATAAAATGTTTCCTGTAATTCTCAGCAAAGTGCATGTCTCCCCACCACCACCAGGTGGCTCCACTGCAGCACCATTACTGAACTGATGTTGAAGTAAATCCAGGAAAGGGAAGTCCGTCTCGTCCAGACAGTTCGGTACGAGCAGGGCAACGTGTGGGGGAGGGGCTGGTCATGTTGTAGGTAAAATGGGGCATTCTGGGAATTTTCAGGTTTAACAGCCATCAGGTGAAGAGAGGAAATGTTTCAATAATAATTCATTCCCAGAATTCAACCATGAGCTGATAATCTTATGGAGAGCGTCAGTCTGGTTTAGCCAGGCGCTGAATGGGCAGTTCTGCAGAGGTCAAAGGTCACACTCAACACCAACCAAGCTGAGATGCCCTGCTAATCCGCTGTTCAGACATTGGTCACACCTGCTGGTTGTTTAACATGTCTGGTTCTGGACCGGTTCTGGACCGGTTCTCTGTCATTCTTAACACATTATAAGTATTAACAGTCCTGCTGAGTTGCGTCTATCTAGAGCCGGCCTGTCTCTCTGCTATGTAGCTCTGACGTCTCAGTCTCGCCTGTTCTCATTGGTGGATGAGCTGTTACCCCCATCACCATGACAACACTAACTGCTGGACCGGTTCTGCACAGTGTTGTCCTGTAAACTGGTTTTAATGGTGTTCGTGCAGCAGAAACATCTAGTCTGCTCCGGTTGCTCTCTGGTACCTTCAGGTTGTTGTAGACCAGATCTCCTGTTGCCACATCAGACGTTGGGGTCTTGGGCTCCGGACCCTTCAGAGAAAGATCAGGAATTACTCTGATTGTTTGGACTCCGGGTCCGGAGGCTTCACCAGCAGAACCGTCCCGCTCACCTTGCACTTGGCCTGCTCCTCCATCTTGTCCAGGTTGACCTGCAGCCTCTTCCTCTCCGTCTCCAGCTCCCTCACTCGTATCTGCAGCTTCATGAACAGGCTGATGTCCATGGCAGCGTTCTCCACTCCCATCTCCTGCAAACCCAGCAGCAGAATGGACCTCATCCTAACAGAACACACCTGTACTCACGGAGCTCCACCCCCTGACTCACTTTCACCTGCTGGATGGAGTCATCGGTCTCTCCGACATATTTGTCCACAGAGGAGTAGTTAGAGTCCGACTCCAGGCTGCTCTGGTTGGACGGGTTCCTGTGGTGGCCGGGTTGGAACTGGAGGAAGAGATGGACTCATGAACTTTGGTTCTGGTTCTGTTAGACATGGTCCAGTAGTCCTGATCCAGACTAACGGATCGGATCAGGATGAGAAACACAGAGATCCAGAATGGCAGTTCACAGCTGACACATGTGCAAGAATGATCATTCAGTGCTTGAAGCTCCGCCTCTGGCGGTCATCTGGGAGTCATAGAACCGTAGTTACAGTAGTAACTTTTGTTTCATTTCTGATTGGTTTCTGATTCAAAGTTCTGGATGGATCTGAAAACCAGGTTTGGCCCACCCCCTGTGGCAGAACCAAGTTCCTGTTCTGATTGTCAAGAGAAGTGGAGTTTTGATGAATACACTGAGCCCTTTGTGACAACTGAGGATGAAGAATCTGCATCTTCACAGCCCAGACGAACCTTTTCTCTTTCTAGGGGATGAGGACGGCGAACTGCAGGAGGGTGATGGACTCCCAGCATGTGAAAGGTCTGACCTCGTGGAGGGGGTGTCAAGAAAATCCGAGCTCATCCCACTTCCCCATGCTGGAGATTTTAGTTTAACAGTAATAATAAATAAAGTTATCTTTAAAATGAATCACTCAAGTGACATCAAGGCCCAACAGTAGACTTAAGTGTCAATAAAATAAATCTAGTTGTGTGTGTTGTTTTTGTCTCATGCAAACTTTGCTTTAATTCTACTTTTTTCTATCTAATCATAAGAAATCATAGTCAGTCAGAGAGAGTCATTAAACAGGAAAAGCAGGTTTCCTGGAAAAAGAGGAAGTTTCCAGCCTGCAGATTTATAAAAATAGCTGAGACTATTCCTTATTTTAAAGCATGAAAGTTTAAAGAATGAAATCTAAACATTTTGAGTAATTGGATAAGATTCAAAGTAAAATACTTATATTAATATTGGTTTACTTGTAATAATATTTACACTTATATTTGTGGGAACACTTACAAGAAAAACAAATAACTGTAACTTTAGTAGTAAATAATTAGAATCATGGATTATTCTTGATTTCTTTTCAGAAAATATCTGTAATAACTCACATTAAGATTTTAATAAGTATAATTAATAAGTTATAGTTATAAAATTATAAATGAATGCTAAATCAGAGAAGCTAAAGAAAATAAATGTGATAAATGTGATTTTGACATTGAACTTGAAATGGTGTAAAAGGTGTAACTGCAATTAAACATCACTGATATGTTGGAGGTAGATGGTAGGTGAAAGGTCAAAGGTTAAGAGAAAAAGGGGAACCAACATTAGAGCAGAGATGATCAACGCCTTATTTAGAAACAGATTGCTGAACAACGTAAATGTTTCAGAGAAAATGTCGTGCAGGCAACAAATGTAGGAGGTTGAGCAACCCTGAGACATTAGCTCAGACATCAGGACATAATGTCTGTAAGACAGTGATGGATATGAGATCATCTGTCCAAGCAGACAGCCAATAAAACAAGCACAGCAACAGTGCTAGCCAATGCTAACGCACCAAAAGGTGGATAAACCCTATAAAAGCAAAAGAGGAACCTTTGGTTGGATCCTCCGGGCAGCTTCGAGCCAAGATCCAGATGGACAAAGAACTCTGCAGCTGAAGAAGAGCCGGAGCCACGGAGCCGAAGACTGCCCTGCTCATGGGGACCAACCGGTCAGGCCCTCAACATGTGGCTTCACATCGCACTTCTCTCATCAGCTGGGTTCAGAGCCCAAAGACAAAGATGAAGATAAAGACCAAGACAAAGAACTGGTGCCTTTTTTCCTGCCAGCACCAAGTCCTGTGTGACCTCACCATCCATGCGGAGAAGAAGCTCATCAGACCTACAGAGATCCCTGCCTTCGCCGATCAACATCTTCCTCCTGCTGCAGCACCTTCTTCATCATCAAGCCAGGTCTGGGGTTCAAAACGCCAAACTCCGTCCGTCTCTCTCTAAGGTTCCTTTTTTAGTTCTCAGTGTCAGCAGTAGGGAAAGATAGACTAGATGATTGATTTTACTTATTTGATTATTTCTGCTACTGAATTAAGCTGTACTGACCCTTGCAAAAATGCTTTACTAATAAAATATTTAGCATAAAGAAAATCTAAAGATGTTGTGGACATTCAGTTAATGAGTCACCTTAAAGTTCTTTGATGGTTGTAAAATAGCTATGATGTTTGATTCTGGAGAGGAAAAAGTGGAAAATGTTTTTAGGTTGCTGGTAGCCCAAATGTAAAACATCATCCTTGGGACTCGCCCGAGTTACTAAAACCTACCTGGTTCAATAACAAGAGCAAGTTGTAAAATAGAGAACGAGCGACCGTTAACAGGTGTGCTCTGTGAAACTAGTTGGCTGTAGGCTGCTCAGTCTGGCTAATTCACAGGGGGAAGAAGGGTGGGACACCTGGATGTAGGCCGTCAGATAACCAGGCGAATCGTTTCTCGAAACCAGTTTAAACAGAGTTTACTTCAGTTCTGGATTAATCCCAGCAGATTTAGGAAACTCAATTAACCCGTTAGAAGGAGAGCTGGTAGCACATCTCCCCTCTCAGAAGAGGAAGTACGAGAGTGAGAGAGTAGAGAGAGAAGGGGGGGTGTTGCGCAACAACATGATCCAGTCCAGAACGGGTCACCAGAACCGGCCTGATCTGGGTGGGGCTCACCAGAACCGGTCCGGTCCGGGTCATCAGAATCTATCTGGTCTGGGTCAGCTCATCAGAACCGGTCCGTTCCAGCTCACCTTGCTCAGATCCATCTCCTCCTTCAGGTTGTCGTATCTCCGCTCCAGCCTGGAGTACTCCTTGATTAGGTCCTGGTACCGCTCCCGCAACTGGTTCAGCTCCATCTCCAGGGAGGCGCTGCTCTCCTTAGCTGACGGACAAACAGGAAGCGGGTCATGAGGGAACACGGACCGGTACCACCGGGTCTCCAGACGGAGGCGGACTCACCTGCAGAGTTCATGGTCTGCTGCTGGATCCGTCGGTTCAGTTCGTCCTTCTCCACCTTCAGCAGAGCGTTTTCTGCCTCCAGCTCCTCCACCCGCTGCAGAGCAGAGTTCAGAGGTCAGAGGTCAGCCGAGTCCTCCACGGATCCGTCCTGCTGCATTCTCACCTGGCTCAGGCTGAGCTTCTCGTTGCCGTGCTCCTCCTCCATCCTCTTCCTGTGGGCCTGCGCCTCCTGCAGCTCCTCCCGCAGCCTCTCCACTTCCTCTTGCAGCGACTCCACCTGGCCTCCGTCAGGCTGCTGGCTGCGGACCTGCTCCAGCTGCTTCTGCAGCTTGGTGACCTCTGACCCCAATGAGGCATTCACCGTCACCAGCTGCTCGTTCTGGGTCTTAAGCTCCTTGGACTGAGAGCGACAGAGTGTTAGAGGCTGTGACCTGGATGACCCAGACGACCTGGATGACCTAGGGGGCATGTGAGAGCGCACGAACCTGCTCGTCCATCTTCCTCTGCAGTTGGACGATCTTGTTCTCCATGCCCGTGTTGAGCTTCTTGAGGTGCTGAGCGGAACGCGCCTCGATCTTCAGCTGCTTCAGCTGCCGCTTGGCCTGCATCCTCCTGAAGGCGCACTGGATGATGATGGCGGCGTCGAGCGCCTGCCTGAACTTCTTCCTCTGCAGCCAGCCGCGCACGTGCTTCTGGATCAGCATGGCCTTGTGGTGCAGCATGAACTGCAGAGGAACCAGCAGTCAGCACCAAACAGAGGAAAAGCAACATGGAAACACCAGGAATCAATCCCTTCAGAATAAAAGCCTCCAGTTTAAAGATTAGGCTGGATTAGGATGAGCCTAATCTAGCAATCAACAAGGGATTCATTTAGACTCATGAGTTTCATAGTTTAGATATTTTAGTATAGATTGGAATGTTTTCCTGCTCAACAACAAACTCAGCATTAAATATTTTCAGAAAAGATTTTTGGTATTACAGAAATATGTAAATCATTCTGTTGAAAGTTAACCTCTTTACTATTTTACTTTGGACTCAGTCGAAGAAAACTGAAAAAGATTTTTCCATCCCCAGCAGTAAAAACGTGATTCATGTCCGTCTTCATTTGGAAACATTTTTTGTTTCCCTCCAGAACCTCCAGGATGTTCTGAACAAGGCCGGCCTTTGTTCCGTCCACATGATCCCGTTTACAGTCTGTTGCTGCAGTACGCGCAGCAACCAGCAGGGGGAGCCAACAGAACAGAACTCTAATTCTTGTTAGAGGAACAGATCTACAGCTGATCTAAATGAAGGACTCGGCAGAAAAACGGTTCTGAACTGATTTAACTGCCTGAAACTCTGGAGGAGCACATAGGAACCTGGTTCTGGTTCTGGTTGTGCCTGACAGCTCCAGAGCAGCAGATAATCCCAGATAATCTCAGATAATTCCTGCTTGGCTGCTGATGACATTTTTACTATTTCCTCATAATCATTTCACTTTTAATCCATTTTACTTTGTTAGTTTGAAACCTGAGAATTCACGAGGAGATAATAAACAAGGATGAGCTGAAGAATCGGTTTGCTTCAGCTCTGCAGGTTCTGTAGGTTCAGTCCTACAGAACCTGCTGCCTCTGACCTGATCCTGACCCGGTGACCCATCAGTTGACCCAGAGTACGGTTGTGTGCCAGGTTCCGTACCTCCCAGAAGATCCTGCGGGTGAACATGCCTCGGGCGTAGGCCTGGATGGTGACCGTGGCCCGCCGGATCCTCAGGAACTTCCTCCGCTCTCGGACCATGCGGTACTGTTTCTGACAGATCAGGGCGGCCCGGTTCTGACGCAGGAACTCTGCATACCTGCAGGAACAGCAGCTGTCAACACCACAATCTGTTTGGACCAATCAGAGGCCAAGGAAAACAGCTCACCTGCGGGCCAGGTAACCTCGGCCATATCTCTGCAGGCCTATGGCGGCCCGGCGGACCCGGCGGTACCGGATCCTCTGCAGCCAGCCGCGGACCGTCTTCTGGATCTTGATGCAGGCAGAGCGGAATTTATCGGTCCGAAGCTTCTCCAGGTACGCCACCTGGCCGGCCCGGAAGAAGATCTTCGTCTTCCCGAACTGGAACATGTCGGGTTCCTGGCGGGAGGACAGACGGAGCGGGTCAGTACCGACCCAGAACCAAAGAGATGCTCTGATAAGAGACCTGCTCTGTCTCTGCTTAACCTGACTGAACAGAACCTGATGAACCCAAACAGAACCTTTGGACCTGAGATGTTAGTGGTTCCGGGTCTTTGGAGAACCTCTTGGTTCTGAGTCATTCAGACCCAGATGTTGAGGATCTGAACGGGTCGGTCCAGCAGCAGTCTGCTTTCATCTGAGCCATGTCTCACCTTGATCAGTGTCTCCAGGAGGTTCTTGCACACCTGCTTCTTGTCTGCTGACGTCAGGTCTGACTTTCTCATCAGAACCCAGTACCGGCTGAAGAAGTCGGGATAGGTCCACCTGCACACACACAGTACACGTTACCTGCTGGTCACATGACCCCCAGCCAGCTGAGTTAACGGTGATAAAGATGCTCCTCACCTGGACGGGTATCCAGCGGCGCTGATCCGGATCGTCTCCAGAACCCCGCAGGCCCGGAGCTGCTGCACGGCCCGCCGGGAGTCGAACCTGCACACACAGACACGTTAAGCCTGCAGCACAATCTGAGGATTCTCAACCGGGTCGGGTCAGAACTTCACCTCATCTTCTTGTTGGACATCAGCAGAACCTCTATAGCTGCTGGAACCGACCGACTGACTAAGAGTCCGGCCCGACCCGAAACATGTGACCCAAATTAGATTAGTTCTGACGCTGAGATCACATTCCTCACTGTTGTTTATCAGCTGCAGAGCAGAACCCAGACAGAACCAGAGCAGTTTAACCCCAGAGGGTTCTGAAAGCACCGCAGGATCTTTCAGACCGGTTCTGGTTCTGAACATGAAGCTGACCAGAACCACAGAACCTCAGAGCCTAGTTCAAGGTTCAAACACCAGGAACTTAGAGCCGGTACCCAGACACTCAGGACCACTGACATACAGAAAGTTCTGTTCTGATGGACCCAGTTCTGTTGAACCAATTTCATTTAAACTGGTTCTGCTCAAACCAGTTCTGTTGTACCCGTCTGATACCTGCTGCATGGAGCAATCATATTTATCTTCATTCTCAGTTCCCTCCAGCAGTTCTGGAGTCTGGTCAGACCCGACCAGAACCACCCTGCTGGTGCTGGACGGGTCTGAGCAGAACCACCCTGCTGGTGCTGGACCGGGGCAGTTCTGTAAGGACACAGACTCACGAGAAGGCCTCCTTCAAGTCGTTCGGCTTGATACAGCGTACATAGTGCGGCGTCGTGGCGTTCAGGGTGTCCATCAGCAGGTGGAGCGACGAGCGGAACTGAAACAGAACCAACCTTCAGAACCAGAACCTTGAGAGAATGTCCGTGCAGAACCAGAACCGGACTCACCTGGTGTCCCACAGTCTTCCTGTGCTCCTTGTTGGGGACTTTGGGAACTGTTTTCAGGGAGCGAACATTCACCTTGGAGGCTTTGGAGGGCGGAGCATCGCTCTTGTCTTGGAACAGATCAGCAACCAGCTGGAACTGGGAGGAAACAGGAAGAACAGTGGTCCAAACTGAGCTCGGATCAGTCAGAACACAGCTCTGGTTCTGGTTCCTACCTCGCTGGCTTTCAGGATGTTGATCTGCTCCTCGTAGACAGTGTCTCTGTTCTTCTCCAGGAAGCCTTCGCACTGATACTCCACCTGCAGGATTCAGCCAATCAGGAGGGAGAAGAGGAAACAAAAACCCTGAAGTTCAATCAGAAGTCTTAGCTGGACCGGTCAGAACCAGCGACGCCGGATTCATTTTTCAGGTGGGGGCCATGGGGTGTTTGTTCACCTCTGTTACACACTTTGAATGTCAGGCTTGTTGATGGAACCTGTCAATCAGTTCTGTGGGTTTGTGGCAATTTGTCCCAAAGTAAACAGTCAACATCTGTTCCCTGGAGGACGATGTTTCGGGTCGACCATGCGCTGCGGTCTGGCTGGATCTAATGATTGTTTGCTATTAAATGGTGGTAGAGATTTGGTGGAAAATAATCAGAAGGAAATGTTGCCAGTTGCCAGTGGGAACAAGCAGCAAGCAGCTTTACTCAGAGCATTTAGATGGAGGAATGGACTTTATTCCATTTCTGGAAAAATGTCAAAGAGGAAAAATGCAGCCGACCCGAGAACAGCTGAATACAGACGGACGATTTTAAAGCTCATAAACC
>NC_040235.1:550556-573056 GCF_001444195.1 Xiphophorus couchianus
CCGTAGATGTCCAGAACCCCGATGAAGGAGTGCTGCTTGCTGGAGGTGTGCAGCGCCTTGTTGATGTGCTCCACGATCCAGTCGAAGAGGTGGGCATAGATGTGCTTGGCGAGGGCGTTGCGGGCGTTGATGGCCTGCTGGCAGGACATGGTCTTCACGAACGTCTCAGAGGCGGTGGCCAGCTTCCGGTGGCAGAGCCAGTGGTCCATCTGCTTCAGCTCCACACCCAGCAGTCTGCAGAAGTGCTGCAGGTGGACGTCGTTCCTCTGCGGCACAAACAGAACCGAGTCAGAGCATCGACAGAACCCCGAAGAGTCTCCGAACTGCCGGGGGACGTACTGCGACATGGCAGGACTCTCCGTCCCGCTCAGAGACGATCTCCACGTTGCCAAGGTGAAGGATGGAGGCCATGATCTTAAAGATGCTGCTCTGACTGCTCTCCTTTATGCCTGCACACACACACACACACACACACACAGAGTTCACACACACACAGAGTTCACCCTTCATACTCCTCCTGCTGAAGGAGACGTCTTACCCAGCAGTGTGAAAGCCTCTCTGGTCTTCTTGAAGTCGTCAGCATCGTTAACTCCCTCGATGAAGATGTTCTCTCCTAGAGACGTGTAGGTGAAATCTTCTGCACTCACTGAGGGAACATGAGAGAAATCAGCCGCTGCAGAATCCTCTGATGAAGACCTGGACGTCTCCGGCGTTCAGACTCACTGAGACTGAGGTCTTTGAACTCTGGCAGGCTGGCTGAGGCGCATAGCTGGTAGAAGATGTGGTAGTTCCTCTCTTCTTCAGCCTGGAGAAGAAATGATAGACCTTCAGGCAGCAGTAGTGGATCGGCAGCAGGGGGCGCTGCAGTGAGAAGAACTCACCTGGAAGACGACGCGGGATTTCTCCAGCAGGTAGGTCCTCATGTTGGCTCCAATGATGTGGTAATGTCTGCTGAAGCCGATCTGAATGTACTTGCCAAAGCGGCTGCTGTTGTCGTTTCGGGTGGTTTTGGCGTTCCCGATGGCCTGAAGGGAAAGTAAATTGGGAGGAAGACATTAGCTGTTAAATCTTTGCTGTGTCTTAAAGACGGTGTCATTGGCATAGAGGCAACTCCAGAGTAAACTAGCTCATGTCTGGTTCTGTGAGAAGGAGCTGAACGTCTCTGACCTCCATGATGGGGTTGGAGGCCAGAACCTTCTCCTCCACATTAGCGTCGCTGGAGGAGCCGCCCACCGTGGCAAAGTATCTCATGGCGTACTTTGCCGAAACAGTCTTTCCTGCTCCAGATTCTCCGCTCACAATGATTGACTGGTTCTTCTCGTCTCTAACGTAAATAAGGCAAAGGTGTTCACGTGACCAGATTTATTCTGTTTCACTCAGAGAAATTTGTGAGGCCTTGACCCTGGAGGTGCTTCAGCCTCAGGCGTACCTGGCCATCTGTTTGTACGCTTCCTCAGCCACGGCGAAGATGTGAGGATCCATGTCCCCCATGTTCTGACCGCTGTAGGCGGTGATCACCTCCTCCCCATAGATCTGCAGCTGCTCATACGGGTTGATGGCCACCAGGACGATACCTGGAACCCAGAGACATCACTAAGGCGAAACATCTTCTGGAGGAAGCTGAGCTCATGTGAGCCGTTAGCGATCTGATAAAAACGACGTTAAGGCTCCCTCACTTAGCTCACTCCACCGGACATGTTCATGCTAAGGTTGTAACGATTGCATACTCACTGTGGCACAGAATCAGACTGTTTTGTTTGCAACACCGAGGTGATAATGTAGACCGTGTTGCTAAGCAACCAGTCACAGCGTGATAACGACATCCTGTGGGTGGGAGACGAGACTGGGCACCCAACTAGTTTATCAAACTTGCTGGTTTTCAAATGTTGGTCGCTGTCCGTGGTCATGTCCTTCACCAGTGAACTGCATCCCTGCTCTTCTATTCTTTTCTTTCTTAGAGGCCAATGAGTTCGTCCTCCTCGTCCGTTCACACCATGGCTCAAATTGTGGAAATTAAGGAATTTGTCAGGAGAAATGTAGGAAATTCAAACGCAGGACTGTGGAATCTCAGCCGTCTGTAGACAGTGCTGGCAGAGTCTGTACCAAATACACAGAGTATGTTGGAGTCTGCAGAAAAACTCCAGTTTTAAAGCTAAGGACTGCAGGGGGCGGAGCTTCAACATGTGATCAGGAAGTCTTAAAGTGATCCTTTGCGTATTTGAGCTTCTGTGGATCTCCAGATTATTCATTGAAAATAAAATGAAATGCCCAGAGGCAATGCTAGCTGACACACTACTGGCTGCTGACTGCAGCCAATCCAGAAGTCCCATTCCCTTTCCTTGGTTCTGATTGGCTGAACCCCCAACAGCAGAGATCAGAAAGACTGTAGACATTAGCTTCTGCTGTGGAGCTAAGATGGTTTCTACTCTGCATATTAAGGGATATTTGATATTTCTATTAAAATAGAATTACTTTTAGAGGGAGTTCAGGTATTTTAGCCGTTAGCTGCCACCTGTAGTCCCTGACCACCATGAATACTGAGGGTTCACTGTAATTACATGATAAATAACAAGGGAGCCATCGCATTAAAGAGTTGTCATAGAAACACAACAGGGTAGGTAAGAAAAATATTTAAAATGTTGATTTATGAAAATATTATTTATAATGAAAGAAGTTTAGAGGAAACGATAAAGTGGCCCAGTGGGTCAGTAAGGTTCTGGTTCGGGGGTTCTGGGCGGACTGACCGCAGTAGGTGTAGATGTTGTTGGACTCCAGGAAGCGGACCCTCAGGTTGTGCAGCACGGCGGGTTCATGAAGGTAGCTGAGAGCCGTCAGGTCGTTCTCCCCCACCAGGATGTCGGGATTCCTGAGGAACGGCAGAGCGTTGGCCTTCGGACCCACCTGGTACTCCAGGGGCTGGACCAGAACACAACACAGTCAGGACCCAGAGCAGCCATGTTGGAGCTGTTTCTGCTTGGCATCCTGAGCTAAACATTAAAACATGTTTGACCCAAGCCGAGATAAAGACGGAGGAACTGATTTATTTCCTCCGATCCGGGCGTCACTGCAACTGAAAATCAACAAGTCATAAAACAATAAAAACATTCTTCCTTTAACGCCTGCAGCTGTCAGGACAAAATAACTACGAGGATGACTAAACACAGAGGAGCCATTATTATTTAACAAGGTTGAAATGAGCTGAAATAACAGATCCTGAAAGCAACACGTCACGCGGCTGACGCCACAGAATCGAACCGGGTTCAAAAGCTCAGGTCCGATTTGAATACATTTACAGTCTGACGCCCATAAAAGGAAAACTGCTTCGGATCAGAGCAGCCAATCAGAGAGCCTGGTGAGCTCCGGGCGTCTGAATGGTTTGATAAAGAAGGTAGAAAACTGTGGGTCCTTCTGGATCCCACTGGATTCTACTGGATCCTGATCATACAGAGATAAAATGATTAATCAGATGAACGGATTACTAAATAAATGGGCTCTTTGCACCTGCTGCACCGACGTCACAACCGCATGCGCAAATGCGGCTCTTGTTTCCGCTTTGAGTTACCATGACAGCTAGAAAAGACAAAGTCTTATTTCAGACACAAATAAAACAATACTATGAACATTATTGTCTTCCTAATATAATGGGCTTTTAAGTTTTCAAGGATTTCCAAACGATCCTGAATTAAGAAGACGGTGGCTTGTAAATATTTGTGCTACCAGTTAAAGCTAACGCAGCACAGCAAAGTTTACATCCTTCACTTCACTCCGGATCAACTTCTTCAGCCTAAAGCAGAAGGTAAAGGAGCCTCCTGTGTTATTTCCATGGAATCACTTCTGTATTCAGCCTGAAAGAGTTTATGGGAACCAGAGAGCAGACCAGAACCAGACAGCCGAGCTACTGATCCGCCTGGACACACTGCTGTAAACACCGTCCTGCTTCACAAGAAGCATGCAAAACTAATAAAGTGAAATAACATGGAGACCTTAAGGAACACGGCCATATTTTTCTAAAAGCAACAACTGAACCTGAACAGTCAGCTGAACTAGAACTCCGACACCAGAGCTGCTCTACTGCTAAGCTATGGGCTTGTTGTTCCTCAGGCTGCAGAAGCAAAAAGCCTGAACCGTAAAATCCCCGTTACTTGGTCTCTGACACTAACGACAATAAACCACCTAATATACTTGAACACAAGGTAAAAACATTGTCCGTTAGAATGGATGAAAAATGTTTAGATACTTAGATAGCACATTTTTACAAGAAAAATGTCCGGCATAAGCTAAAGCTAATGTTACCAACAAAGTTTAAAGACAGTAAAACTCACCTTCGTATCTGTGTATAAGGAGGCGAACATGTTAAAACCTTTCTCCAGCTTATTGTTACCTTAGACGAGGTAACAAGTAACCCCCAGTTCCCCTGCAAACACCCAGTGGAAAGAGCCTTTTTCAACAGATCGGAAACGACTGAGCCGGAAGCTGAGGAGCAAAGAGCCCGTCGTCATGATTAATACGACTGAATGAGTCATTTATTTCATCCAGAGGATTCTGGATCCGCTCATTTCCAGAACTTTCCTCCTGTTTTCAACCACATTTACAGATCTAAAATACGACGTCTCTCTGACCTCTGACCTCATGAGCAGCCGCCATCTTGACTCACCAGAGCCCTGATGATCCTGATTTATTATGATTAACAAAGCAGCCGATTATCATCAATAATCAATGACACGGCTGACCTCTGTTAGAACAACGCCTGGCCCAGACGGTACCAGGTGGTACCAGGTGGTACCAGAACCACTCACCGTCCCGTCCTCCAGCTGCAGGTGCAGAACCGCCTCGCCCTCCTTGTAGTCCCTGGTGATTTCTGCAGCTTTCCACACATCGTCCGGGTCCGGGACCCAGACCCGGGTCAGCTGAAACAGAACCAGAACCGGGTCAGCCTAAACACAACCAGAACCTGGACCAGGACCAGAACCGCCTGTAGCAGGAAGACCAGAAAGTGCAAACAGGAAGTGAAACAGTCGAGGGCTTTTACTGTGGAGGAGCACTTCCTGTTGAAACTGAAGGAAAGTTTCCCAGCTGCTGACTGGGATCAACACCAGACAATATACTGGTTCTACTGGTTCTACTGGACCCGACCCACCAGGTTCTACTGCAGGTCTGATCAGCTGGCCTCCTTCTGCTTCTGGGTCCAAAAGTTTGAGAAAGTTCTGTTTGTTTGGTTCTGGTTTTTTGGACTCCTGCCCCAAAAGATCGAGGATGTGTTCTGGTTCTGGTTCTGGTTCTGCAGATTTCTAGCTTGACGGTTGCCAGCAGTAACAGACCAATTTGATCCCAGAATGGTTCTGGTTCTACAGCCTCAGCTGGATCAGAACCGTCTGATCCAAATGGACAAAACCAGCAGCTTGTGTCGGATCAGAACCAGGAGTTCTGATCAGATGCTCATTGAATCAGAACATCTAGAATCTAGATGATGATGAGCTGTTCTGATCTGATCGGCTGGTTCTGAACCGGGCCCTGCCAGAACCTCTGAGTGTCGATGAGTTTCTGCAGATCAAATCGGCTCTGGCTAATCGGGTCAGCGGTTCTGATGGAGGTCCACATGTTTACATACAGGCTGGAAGCTTCAACTCCACGGGTCAGAACCGGGCCGGGACAGCACAGAACTAAATATCCCACAATGCAACGGGTCCAGCTCTCCCTGCTGAGCCCAGCCGGGTCAGAACCGACTTCCTGATCCAGAACCAGGAAGGTTCTGATCCAGATCTGATCCAGAACCAGAACCAGGAGCGGGGAACAGCGGTCCGGTTCTGAACCACTCCGACCCAGTAACGGTTCTGATCCGATGACAGAACCAGAGAACCTGTTGAACCTTACTGGTCCAAAGTTCTACTGAACCGAACCAGCTGCTGTTGCCAAGGCAACCAAGCCCACAGGAAGTGACCTCATCATGTAAATGTGCCGCCGCTCATTTCCATCATGTTTACATGCAGGTGAGTCACGTTCGGTCACATGACCCACAGGAGCCAATCACAGCCCGGCTCTGGAGCATCTGAGGTTCTGGTTCTGCCGGGTCACACTGCGGTTCGGCCAATCAGAGGCCTGGGGGCAACAAGAGCCTGTTAACCTGGGACACACGAGGCAGCAGCCAATCAGAGAGCAGCATGCTGCCAGCAGGCTCTCAGCAGGAAACACACACACACACACACACTGACACACTAAAACACACACAGCTGATTAAAGGGAAACCTCCATGTTTACCATCCAGCCTCTCTGTGCCAGGAGGGAGTGTGTCAGTGTGTGTTTTAGTGTGTCAGTGTGTGTTTTAGTGTGTCAGTGTGTGTTTTAGTGTGTCAGTGTGTGTTTTAGTGTGTCAGTGTGTGTTTTAGTGTGTCAGTGTGTGTTTTAGTGTGTCA
The DNA here is from genome assembly GCF_001444195.1 of Xiphophorus couchianus. Classification (NCBI taxonomy): domain Eukaryota; kingdom Metazoa; phylum Chordata; class Actinopteri; order Cyprinodontiformes; family Poeciliidae; genus Xiphophorus; species Xiphophorus couchianus. Next base: position 556,967 of record NC_040235.1, read on the forward strand.
GTGTGTGTTTTAGTGTGTCAGTGTGTGTTTTAGTGTGTCAGTGTGTGTTTTAGTGTGTCAGTGTGTGTGTGTGTGTGTGTGTTTTAGTGTGTCAGTGTGTGTTTTAGTGTGTCAGTGTGTGTTTTAGTGTGTCAGTGTGTGTGTGTCAGTGTGTGTTTTAGTGTGTCAGTGTGTGTTTTAGTGTGTCAGTGTGTGTTTTAGTGTGTCAGTGTGTGTTTTAGTGTGTCAGTGTGTGTTTTAGTGTGTCAGTGTGTGTTTTAGTGTGTCAGTGTGTGTTTTAGTGTGTCAGTGTGTGTGTGTGTGTGTGTGTTTAGTGTGTCAGTGTGTGTTTTAGTGTGTCAGTGTGTGTTTTAGTGTGTCAGTGTGTGTGTGTCAGTGTGTGTTTTAGTGTGTCAGTGTGTGTTTTAGTGTGTCAGTGTGTGTTTTAGTGTGTCAGTGTGTGTTTTAGTGTGTCAGTGTGTGTTTTAGTGTGTCAGTGTGTGTTTTAGTGTGTCAGTGTGTGTTTTAGTGTGTCAGTGTGTGTTTTAGTGTGTCAGTGTGTGTTTTAGTGTGTCAGTGTGTGTTTTAGTGTGTCAGTGTGTGTGTGTGTGTGTGTTTTAGTGTGTCAGTGTGTGTTTTAGTGTGTCAGTGTGTGTGTGTGTCAGTGTGTGTGTGTCTGTGTGTGTTTTAGTGTGTCAGTGTGTGTTTTAGTGTGTCGGTGTGTGTGTGTAGGTGTGTGTGTGTAGGTGTGTGTATTTACATCCCTTTTGTGTGAACTGAAATGAATCAGTTTAACATTTTCTGCAGCTAAAATCTGAAAAGTGTGGCGTGTTTCTCGGCTCAGCTGCTTTCCGTTTTATTTCGGGTCGTCGGTCTGCAGCGGTTCTGGAGGAGCTGCAGAGACGCAGCGCTCAGGTCTGAGTGCAGAAGAGACACCAAACATGGTGGTGGCAGCATCATGCTGGGTGGAGGCTCAGGTCAGATTCAAGGCTACAATGGCCTAGTCAAAGCCCAGACCTCAGCTGCTCTCCATCCAGCAGGCCTGCAGCCTGAGGAGAAAACACTCCACACTTTTCAGATGTTAACAAAATCCTTTTCCTTCCAGGTCAAAGGTCGAAGGTCAGCAGCTGAGGAAGCAAGCAGGCAGGAGGATTGTACTAGACCTCCAGGAGGTTCTGGTTCTGACTGAAACCCGACCCAGCCGCTCCTCCCCGGTTGCGTCGCCACGGTGACGGCAGCCCTGGGCGCGCCGCAGCGCCTGGCGAGGAACTTTGATCTGAGGTCAAAGGTCACAGACAGACACGCCCGGAACGCAGAACCCGACCAGAACCAGAACCAGGTCAACACCTGCAGCTGGTTCTGATCCGGATCTCAGTGAAACACCAGGACGGGTTCTGACAGAGGGTCGGTTCTGATGGACCCGCAGAGACAAACATGACTGCTGGACGGTTGCTAACGGCAACAGAAACCCCTGCTCTCAGACTGCAGGTCTACCGGGTCAGAACCAGAACCAGAACCAACAGAGAGGAGGCTGGGTGAGCGTTACCATCCAGACCCGGAGGTTCCCTGCTGGAACCAGAACCAACAAAGACCTGCAGAGGTTCTGGTCTGACCCGGTCCGGGTCCAAACCCGGTGTGAAGCAGCAACAATCCTGAGGGGAACCAGAAACCGGACCTGTTGATGTGGTTGGCCTGGACCAGCCAGAACCAGAACCTCAGATGAGACGGGTCTGATGAGAACCGGATCAGAACCAGAAACCAGACAGACGTAATCTGTGGGATTAACCGGGCCCCGGGGGTTCTGTCCGGATTGTCCGGCAGAACCCTTAGCCCCGCCCCTTTAGGACTCATGTCAGCAGGGAGACCATCTGGACCTGATGAGGTCATGATGGTCCAGAACCACAATCAGAACCAGAACATCTTCATCATCATCATCATCATCATCGTCTCCAGAACTAAGAAGGTTTTCGGGTCAGAAACATTAAAAGGTTCTGACACAAACAATCAGAACCTTCACCTGGACCAAAACCAGCCTTTGGGTCGGTTCTGGTTCTAGTAATGACTGAAATGATGTTCCGGTTCTGGTCCATCACCGCCTCTCCAGGACCCGGCTGATGATCCACCGTGACCTCATAACCCATCATCAGCTGGACCGGGTCTGAGGTCATGATGGTCCAGAACCCCAGCTCTTCAGCTGAACCGGTCCTGGATCAGAGGTTCTGTTCCACTCCAGGGATTCAGCTCTGGTTCATTCAGAACTCTATTGAAAAACAGCCGAATTTAACCCGAACCGCAGACAGGTCCAGTTTGGTGGGGTTAACTCGGAACCTGTGAACTGATCAGAACTTCCCGAACCGTCCTCCTACATCCGGGTACCCCGGGAACCCCCACATCTCTACGGCTTTTCTGTTTTAATCCCTTTGTTCTGTCTCTGCCACAGAACTTTCCTCAACAACAACAGTGTTTATACTAATCTGGACAATGTGTAAACCTTAAGAGGTGAACCTTGACCTTCAGAACCCATCCGAACTCTGCTGACCCTCCTGTTGGGTTCGGCTCCCAGATGAAGCTCCACATCGCCGCAGTTTTCCTGTTTTCCGCCTTCTTCCTGCCTCTCCGTCCCGTTCCCCCAACCTGAGGCGCCTCCAGCCTCCGGCAGCAACAGGTGGAGCACAGCCGTAAAAACCCGCAGAAACTACACGAGGTTCTGTTCCAGTGGACCGAACCGGACCCGGATAGAGACGCTCTGCTGACCCAGAACGGGTCAGAAGCTGGACGGAGTTCTGGACGGCAGGCGTTAAACTGGACTCACCTTGGTGAACAGCTCGTTCACAGACATTCTTCCTCCCAGACCCGTAATCGCTCTAGAAGTGACCTCTGACCCCCATCAGGAGTCTACCGAGTCCCTCTGATCCGGATCGGTTCTGGACCCGCTGCGGGGCGCCCCGGTTCCGGTTCGGCCACACCAGCAGGTGTCCGCCGGAGTTTCGCTCACTTTGTTGGGATCGGCTCAGGTGTTGCCTCCCGCTGTCCGTCGGTACCGCCTCTCTCTCCGGGTCAGACGGTCTAATGCGGCCCAGACGAACCGGAACCAAGCCGGGAGTAGAACCAGGAGCGCCAGCAGGTGGTGAACCGAATCCGTCCGGACCGGTTCTTCCTGACCGCCGTGTTTTCCGCCAGCAGCCCTCTGATTGGCTGCTTCCTGGATCCCAGCCAGGTTTCTACGGAAGGCACGCGCAAATGTGGAAGCACTCGCGGGCACGCGCAGAGACATGGAGCAGTGGTTCAAGCGGAGGCTCGGGGACCCGCAGGGGTCACGGGATCAGTCTGAGGGGTCAGAGGTTAAAACCAGCAGCTGGAGGCTTTTATTACATTTGAACTAAAAGTCCTGACCTGGTGGTGTTCGAATAAAATGCATTTATATCACAGAACAATGTTTGAAACGTAAGAAAAATGTCACTCAACTCATGAACCTTTAATAGCTTCCAGTGGGAGGAGGGGCTGAGTATTGGGGGGGGGGGGGGGGGGGGGTCTGTCGGGGGGCGGGGGGGGGTCCATGTCATGGGGGGGTTCATGTCATGGGGGGGTTCATGTCATGGGGGGGCTCCTGTCAGGGGGGGCTCCTGTTGCAGGTCCTGCCAGAGTCTCTGATGTCTCCAAACGTCTCCAACAGGAAGCTGTCATCAATAAGTTCCAACGCCTCGTCTGTCTGATCTGCTGTGATTCCTGCGTCTGTTTGTGGTTAAATTAACAGTGGAGGTGAAGAGCAGGAATGTGGCAGAACCGGGTCGACCGGGTCCAAAACATCAGGATTGCTGATGTTTGGGAGCTTCATGTTGCTCATTGTGATTATTGCAGGTTGATGAATATCAGTGAATCCTGGACGTTTCACTCAAGTTTGTCCTGAAGAGCAACTTCTGCTTCACTGAGTGACTAAAGCCTCGTTCCACCCAGACGGCTTGTATGGAGGGCCAAAAGGGACAAAAATAAGATAACTAGTGGTGGGAATAGCTTCCATTATTAATACAGTTAATTTCAGGGTCTGTAATAAATCACATTTTAAATAAAAACTATAATAAAATAAGCAAAATTTTCAATTCAAAAATCCTTTTTGATACTAAATTATTGAATAAAAGCCATTAAACATCAGAGAGGTTTCTAGTTTTTAATCTTCAGCTCCTTCATCAGATTGGAGCAGAGTTCATCTTTCCAGAGTTTCTCTGATCATTCATGGAGTTTGGTTAGAAATGTGAACTGTGGATGCTGACATTAGCTCAGTGGTTCTTAACCTGGGTTCGGTCGAACCCCAGGGGTTCCATAAGTCGGCCTCAGGGGTTCGGCGGAGGTAAACACACACCTGTGTAAAGTCGTGATGACCCGCCCCGCTTGGCCATCACTGGCTGCAGAGGATCATGTTACTTTGCTCGGCCAATCAGGGCTGCGGGGCATTTAGTGCGCGCAGTATCAGCGGCTGTCGTAGTTGTACGTCGCGTGGTTTCTTTCTTAATATTTTAATCCATACTAAATATGTCGAGCAAAAAAAGAAGAAAATGAACAGACTTTGCTCTGAAGATGCACCTGCCAAGGTGAAGCCACGCCTCTCTGAAGCCACGCCTCTCTGAACTGGTCTCCCAAAAACAGCAGCAGGAGTCTCACTGATTTGCAGGTATGTCATTTGTGCAAAACTTTATTCTGGCCCCAAAAAAGTATTTTGTGGATTCAAAACGACAAAAAACAAATTAAATTTAAAATAAAAAAAAATTAAGTTATTAAAAAAATTTTAATTCTTTGAAAAAATCCAAATTTATTTTTAATTAGTAAAATAGTAAAAAAAATATTTTGGGGGCTGAAATTCTTTTATGGGGCCGAAATATTTTTGGGGGGCCAGAATAAAATAACACTGTAACTTGCTGTGAGTTCATGGTTTTGTTCTTTGAGCAAAGTGACGTTCATGTACGGCTCATTTTGTGCACCAGCAAAAAAACATATACATACAGTACAGACCAAAAGTTTGGACCCACCTTCTAATTCAATGGGTTTTCTTTATTTTCATGACTATTTATAAGGCAATAAATCCCACTTATTAACCTGACAGGGCAGGTTGACCTATGAAGTGAAAACCATTTCAGGTGACGACCTCCTGAAGCTCATCAAGAAAATGCAGAGTGTGTGCAAAGCAGTAATCACAGCAAAAGGTTGCTACTTTGAAGAAACTAGAATATAAGGGCTATTTTCAGTTGTTTTACACTTTTTTGTTTAGTGCATATTTCCACATGTGTTATTCATAGTTTTGATGCCTTCAGTGTGAATCTACAATGTCAATAGTCATGAAAATAAAGGAAACTCATTGAATTAAAAGGTGTGTCCAAACTTTTGGTCTGTACTGTACGTCTTAAATTTGGGGAAAAAAAAGTATTTATCACTAAAGAAGGGTTCGGTGAATCTGCATATGAAACTGATGGGTTCGGTACCTCAAAAAAGGTTAAGAACCACAGCACTGGCTGCTACATGTGTAGCATGGAGGCGTATTTTAGGCTGGAGGAACTTTGCTAAGAGCTAACTCCTTTTAGCACAACTTGAACATAACGATAGTCTTCTCCAGCGTCCATTCAGATCATTAGGAAGCAAAATTGAACCCTGAGTGGCCGAGAGAAGCAGCTTGATCTGCTGTTAGCAGACGTAGCTGTGCGTCAGATTTACGGCGTTTTAAAAAATAAAATGATTTTGTTTTTAAAAATCATTTTTAAAAATTATCAAAATAAAATCTTAAATAATAATGGGCGTGCCGTGGTGGCGTAGTGGTTAGCGCGACCCATATTTGGAGGCCTTGAGTCCTCGACGCGGGTCGCGGGTTCGACTCCCGGACCCGGCGACATTTGCCGCATGTCTTCCCCGTTTCCTGTCAGCCTGCTGTCATTTAAGGGACACTAGAGCCACAAAATACCCTGGAGGGGTAAAAAAAAAAATGTCTAGGCTTTGTAAATAATTATATTACATCATTGATTAAATGTTTACCTAATTCTTTTAATATCCGATTTACAAATATGTCATTAAATCATTGAGATGCAAACTCATCATTAATTATCTTGTTGAATTGAAGTGTGAAAATGATGGCGGCGTCTAACGGAGGACATTAATGAGTTTAAATATGAGCTCAGAATTTTACATTCTATATATATAACAATAACCTGAAGCAGCCAGTATTGATTCTGATCTTCTGAGGTTAAATTAATGTTTCCAACCAAACCTGTGATCAGACTCTAAACTCTGGATCCTAACCTCACCACACGGTTCAGTCTGAAATTCCTCCCATTGACTTGAATTCCTCCAATCACAGAACAGAAGGAGAAGAACAATGAAGACCGACATGTAGTTGTAGCAAAGCAGCGGAGGAAGTGATGATGATGATGATGATGATAATAATAACAACAACAATAATAATAACAATAATAATAATAATAATAATAATAATAACAATAATAATAACAATAACAACAACAATAATAATAACAATAATAATAATAATAATAATAATAATAATAATAACAATAATAACAATAACAACAACAATAATAATAATAACAATAATAATAATAACAATAACAACAATAACAATAATAATAATAATAATAACAATAACAATAATAATAATAATAATAAGCCTGTTTGGGACATTTTATCGTTTGTTTACAGCGTAGCTTCTTAGCTAGCTTCACTGTCGGACAAGCTAACACTTTTCATCACAGCCAGACGATAAAATCCCATCATTTCAACAAAAGGTGAATTTTTCCCCACAGCAGAACCCCAGAGTGACCCGGCTGTTATCGGCCCGCTTGTGTAATGTGATGGTAAGTGAACTTTGACCCCGCCACCCCGTCAGAGGCTCCTTACCTTACAGTAGGGGTTATAATCAGAGGCCATCCTGCCGGGTTCAGAACCAGACGTGTCTGAGCCGCAGCTATTATCCCGACTGGTCCACTCCCAGACACACCTGCTGCAGGTATGAGCCGCTCACCTGGAGGCCCCGCCCACTTCCCACACAATCACAGCTACCGGACTGGCGCCCTTAAATAAAACCCGGCCCGGTCCGGGTTCTGGTTCTGATCCGGGTTCAGGTCCGGATTTACTGTGAAGGGAAAGCAGAGATGGATCAGGGCGGGCTGACTGATCAGAACCAGTTACAGGACAGGATCCCACAGTGAAGCACGGTGGTGGCAGCATCATGCTGAGCCTATTCATCAATGGAAGCTTTTCTGGAGCCTCACCAGTCTGCAGCTGGACTCCTGGACCAGAACCAGAACCAGACCCGGTTCAGACGTCTGACCCAGTGTGGAGGATCAGCCACCTGCTGAAGTTCTGACCCGGTTCTGGAGGCTCGTCTCTGATTGGAATCGGACCAGAACTGGGCCTGGTAGGGTTCTGGAAGGATGAACTGGGTCGTTATGGACTCAAACATTTATTCAGTGTTTAAGATTCATTTTTAAAGAATCAGTTCATTTAATGAATCAGTTCATTAAAATGATTCATTCTTCAGCCTGGTGGAAACACAGCTGCTGTTATTCTATCTGGTTCTGGTTCTGGTTCTGGTTCCAGGTCCAGTCTGAAGCCAGTACAGAACCACTGGGACTATCTTGAGTTTGGGTCAGAGCAGCCAGGCTCTTTCACAATAAAAGCCTGAGGGTGGAGCAGCAGCTGAGCAGTCTGTGCTGCTGAGTCATCCTGGTCCCTCTGACTCACCTGATCCAGGTCTGATCCTGGATGATCCGGTCTGCCGACCCAGAGTCTGGTTCCGCTCCGAGCAGCGGGCCGGCGGCGCCCCCTGGTGGCCGTCTGGAGAACTGAGCGATTATTGGACATTTTATGGATATTATGGTGATGGATGACGTTTATCAAACTGTGTGGTCTGGTGGTCCGCAGGTCGGAGCTGGTTAATAATAATAATAATAATAATAATAATAATAATAATAATAATAATAATTCTTATTAATATTATTATTATTAATAAAGGCCTTCAGCTCCAGGCCTCAGAATATTTAAACTGACTCTTTAAATCGGTTTCAGCTTTTATTTTGAAAGGCCAGGCCATCTATCAGCTGTTTGATTAACTATAGATCAGAAATAAACAGGAAGTGATCACATGAACGTATCTAAATTATTGATGACCATAAATGGAGAATAAGGTTAAAAATCACTTCAGTCCATAACATATTGTAGCAGTCATAAAGGTCAGAGGTCAACAATGTTTGTTTACATAATGAAGCATAAACAGCAGCTCAAAAATAAACCCACAGGTCAGAACCAGAACTGGATCAGAATATCTGGCTTATATTTTAGTTTAACTTGAGATTGATTGATTGATTGATTGATTGATTGATTGATTGATTGATTGATCCTCAGGCTCCAGGTTTGAAACTCGCTGCAGATCAGAAGCATGAAAGACTCAGACTGGACTGGTTTACTGGTTTATTACTGGTTAGTTGCTGGTTTGCGGTCCAGCTCTCGGTCAGTGGGTCAGTGGGTCAGTGGGTCTGCGCCGTCGGCTGCAGCGCTCTCCTGAACGGGTGGCTGCAGGCGTCCATCTTGTCCAGCAGCTGCTCCTTCCTCAGGCTGTAGAGCTGCTCCAGGATCCGGCCCTGCTGCTGCTCTTTGACCTCCTGCGCCTGCTGGTGGCGCTGCAGCTGCTGCTGATGCTGCATCTGGGCCTGCAGGTCTGCCTGGTAGGCGACTGCAACCCGCCTGCGGCTGCGCAGACAGAGGGAAGAAACAACAAACCTTCAGGTCTTTACATGTTGAATCCGTGGCGTCTGTTTGTGGTTACTATGGTAACGGTTTTACTGAGGCTGCGGTGAACTCTGGGTTTAACAGCTTCATTATTTACTGATAACTAATAATAAACTAGCTTTAAAACCATAACTTAGTTTTTAACTAAACACGATTATTAATATTTTACTAAACCTGTTTATCATTTCATGTAATAAACTGGTTACTATGGAAACCGTACGATCCGACCCAGGAAAGGTTCACCTGCTCGGTCCGCAGGTGACCGAGCAGGTGAACCTTTATATAATAAATCCCAACAGGAGCAGAAATATTTAATATTCCAGGTTTCTGTGTTGTTTTGTAACATAATCAGAAACTGAGTTATTACTTCTGCTGGTTATTATTATTGTTATTATTATTATATTCATGTATGTTTGTAAGCAGCCAGGTCAGTTGATGATGATGATGATGATGAATCCTACCTCCTCCTCTGCTCCTCCTCCTCCATGGCGGCCAGCTCCCTCCGTCTCTTGGCCTCCTCCTTCTCCCTCTCCAGCTGTTCTTGTCTCTCCTTGTTTTTCTCCACTGATCAGATTCAGGAGGAGAAACAGGCTGAGAATCAGAAAACCAAGCGGCTCCATCCTGATCCACCAGCAGCTCCTCCTTACGTTTGGTCTGGATCTGCAGCCGCTGCGTCTCCAGCACCTCCTCCATCAGCCGGTCGCGGGCCTCCCTGCGCAGCCGGCTCTCCTCCTCCCTCTTCTTCCACGTCTCCTTCAGCTTCTCCTCCATCAGCTGCTCCGTCTCCTGCTCCTCCTTCTTCTGCTTCTGCAGCTCCTCGGCCAGATACTGCCGGTACCTCCGCTGCTCCTCGCAGCGCTCCGCCTGGAGACAGACACGCAGCAGGAGCAGGAAGCAGACCCCTGACCCCTGACCTCTGACCCTGAGCCGCCTACCTTCCTCTGCGCCTCCTCCTGCCGCTGCTCCGTCTCCTCCTTGTCGATCTGCTGCAGGATCTTCATGTCCGTCTCCAGCTCCTGCTGCTGCTCCTGCGCCAGGCGCCTCATCTTCAGCCGCAGGTCCTGCTCCAGCTGCTGCCGCCGCTCCCGCCGCCGCTGCTGCAGCAGCTGCTCCTCCCGCTGCTGCAGCAGGAGCTCCATCTTCTGTTGCTCCAGCTGCCGGAGGACGGAGGAGGACAGAGGTCAGAGGTCAAGCCTGGGCAGGCAGCGCAGTACAGCGCGGCGGGGCTCACCAGGAGCAGCGCCTCCTCCTCCTTCAGCTCCTTTTCCTGCTGCCGCCGGCTCTCCACCGCCTCCATCTGCTCCTGCAGCATCTGCCGCAGCTCCTCGTCCCGCTGCCGCTGCTCCAGCTGCTGCCGCGCCTCCTGCTCCTCCTTGACCTGCCGGTCGGCCTCCCACAGCCGGTGAAACAGCTCCTCCTCCTCCTGCTGCCGCAGACGCTCCTCCTGCTGCATCTCCAGCTGGTGGCGGCGCTCCCGGTCCACCTGCTGCTGGCGGCGCCGGCTCTGGATGCAGCGCAGCTCCTCGCAGCGCTCCCTGAGGAGCAGACATGAGTTGGTAACGGTTTCTGTGGACCAGTTCCTGGTTCTGGTTCCTGGCCCGGTGTGAACAGAGCTGCTGTTTCTCAGACAGACCCGGGTCAATCTGCGTCGTTGGGAACCGGACTCGGTTCTGGTGGGCGGTTCTTACGTGAACAGCTGGTCCATCTTGTCGGACACCAGCTGCAGCCTCTCTCTCTCTCTCTGGTCCTTCAGGGTCTTCGCTCGCTCCCTCATCTTCACCTGCCTCTCCAGCGTCGTCTCCTTGCTGTCCTCCAGCTGCTGCAGCAGCTGCTGCTCTTCCGCCACCAGCAGCCGCCTGAGCCTGAGAGACACACGCCGCGTCACCGAGGTCCGCTCCGAGTTCCGGTTCTGGTTCTGTTCTGATACCTGTCTCTCTTCTGGCTGATGTTGGCCTCGTGCTGCTCCAGCTCCGCCTCCACGCCTCTCGCCACGGCTCCTCTGACGTAGCAGCGCTCGCAGCGCTGCAGCCACCACTGCTTCATGCTGCAGTCCCGGTACTCTTTGGTGAACCCCAGAACCTCGTCCCGGATCTCCTTCAGCTTCTGGTTCCGGTCCACCAGGTGCTGGACGGGATCCTTCTGGATCATCTTGTGTCTCTGAGACATAGAGACACGGAGACATGAGACACGGAGACATGAGACACGGAGACGTAGAGACACGGAGACGTCACAGCAGGAAACGACTAGATTTACAGACGGTTTGATACTTTTAGAACCGTCATCATTTAATTAATTTAATCATAGATTTATTTATTGTTTCTCTATGACTCTGAATTGTTTCTTGACTCCCACTTGGTGGCCCCCTGTGGAACCCTGTGGCCCTCTGTGGCCCCCTGTGGAACCCTGTGGCCGTCTGCGGCTCTCTGTGGAACCCTGTGGCCCTCTGTGGCCCCCTGTGGCCCTCTGTGGAACCCTGTGGCCCTCTGTGGCCCTCTGTGGAACCCTGTGGCCGTCTGTGGCTCCCTGTGGCCCTCTGTGGCCCCCTGTGGAACCCTGTGGCCGTCTGTGGCCCTCTGTGGAACCCTGTGGCCCTCTGTGGCCCCCTGTGGCCCTCTGTGGAACCCTGTGGCCCTCTGTGGAACCCTGTGGCCCTCTGTGGCCCTCTGTGGAACCCTGTGGCCGTCTGTGGCTCCCTGTGGCCCTCTGTGGCCCCCTGTGGAACCCTGTGGCCGTCTGCGGCTCTCTGTGGAACCCTGTGGCCGTCTGCGGCTCTCTGTGGAACCCTGTGGCCCTCTGTGGCCCCCTGTGGAACCCTGTGGCCCTCTGTGGCCCCCTGTGGCCCTCTGTGGAACCCTGTGGCCCTCTGTGGAACCCTGTGGCCCTCTGTGGCCCCCTGTGGCCCTCTGTGGAACCCTGTGGCCGTCTGTGGCTCTCTGTGGCCCCCTGTGGCCCTCTGTGGAACCCTGTGGCCCTCTGTGGCCCCCTGTGGCCCTCTGTGGAACCCTGTGGCCGTCTGTGGCTCTCTGTGGCTCCCTGTAGCTCCCTGTGGCCCTCAGTGGCCCCCTGTGGCCCTCTGTGGCCCCCTGTGGCCCTCTGTGGAACCCTGTGGCCGTCTGTGGCCCCCTGTGGCCCTCTGTGGAACCCTGTGGCCCTCTGTGGAACCCTGTGGCCCTCTGTGGCCCTCTGTGGAACCCTGTGGCCGTCTGTGGCTCCCTGTGGCCCTCTGTGGCCCCCTGTGGAACCCTGTGGCCGTCTGTGGCCCTCTGTGGAACCCTGTGGCCCTCTGTGGCCCCCTGTGGCCCTCTGTGGAACCCTGTGGCCCTCTGTGGAACCCTGTGGCCCTCTGTGGCCCTCTGTGGAACCCTGTGGCCGTCTGTGGCTCCCTGTGGCCCTCTGTGGCCCCCTGTGGAACCCTGTGGCCGTCTGCGGCTCTCTGTGGAACCCTGTGGCCCTCTGTGGCCCCCTGTGGAACCCTGTGGCCCTCTGTGGCCCCCTGTGGCCCTCTGTGGAACCCTGTGGCCCTCTGTGGAACCCTGTGGCCCTCTGTGGCCCCCTGTGGCCCTCTGTGGAACCCTGTGGCCGTCTGTGGCTCTCTGTGGCCCCCTGTGGCCCTCTGTGGAACCCTGTGGCCCTCTGTGGCCCCCTGTGGCCCTCTGTGGAACCCTGTGGCCGTCTGTGGCTCTCTGTGGCCCCCTGTAGCTCCCTGTGGCCCTCAGTGGCCCCCTGTGGCCCTCTGTGGCCCCCTGTGGCCCTCTGTGGAACCCTGTGGCCGTCTGTGGCTCTCTGTGGCCCCCTGTAGCTCCCTGCGGCCCTCTGTGGGCCCCGCCCCGCACCTTGGGAACCCCGGTCCTACAGCAGCTGATCAGAACCGAACAAACTTCCCTCAGATTGTTATTATTATGATTCATAAAGTCACAAACTGCTGTCCTCCTGCAGTGTTCAGGCTCGGACGGGAAGCCGGGCCGGGCCGGTACCTGGAGCCGAACCGGAACCGAGCAGAAAACCGGAACTTTTCTCACCATCGCCATGGTTCGGGGCAGAATGAGGCGGATGTCCCGACATTTCAATCTCCCGTCGCTCTCCATCATTTTCTCTCTTTTCTCACGGAACCGGATCAGTTAAAAACAGAACCGTCTCTGCGGCGGGCCGAAGTTCGGTTACCATAGCAACGGGACAACAGGAGCGAGCTTACGTCAGACGGCCGGATGCCGCTGACGGCTTCCTGGCAACCAGTACACTAAACTCAATTAAATGAATTTATTTAATATTAAAACATTAATTTTCCTAAAAGCAGATTTTATTTTCAGAAAATAACAAATTATTTTCATATGTTTGTCTGTTTAGAATAAAACTTATGACAGGAAAATAAATCAATAACCAGCCTGTTTTCTCTCACCCGGACACTAGGGGGCCCCAACGAGTTCCTCGCAGAATCACCTCCGGTACCGGTCCAGTTCACAGCAGAACTTTGTTTAGTTTTCGGTTTTGAATTAAGATTATAAAGAATATTTTAATTAAAATGAACTAAAATCTTCATGTTTTTATTTATCTTCTTATTTTATGACCAATTTTCTAATTTAACTTCTTACCTGCATTTTTTATTTATTTTTATTTTTATTTGTAAAAGCCATTTTAAGATATTTGGTAGGATTTGCTGTGAATATAGTTTATATTTATGGATGATCAATAATCTTCCACATTTCGGTGTAATTTTACCTGATGCCACACGGTGGCGCTATCGGCTGTAATTTCAACAAAACCAAAAACAGTGAATCTGCTTTGCTTCACACATGAAAATGAAAATCATCTTAAGAAATATTGAAATAGTGTGAAGTTAATAAAGTGATTTAAAAATGAATATAAAATGGAAAACTGGATTTTTATCATAAAAATGATAAATTATTCATGAAGCAAATAGTTTTATTGGGAATCAGGATTTTATTCCTCTGGAGACATTTTTATGGAACATTATTTGAATTATGGAGAAATGATCAGACTGACGCAGGAAACATTTGGGTTGATTTTTCCTGAATCGTCATGTTTGCTGCAGATTAAATGATTTTTCTTCTTGTTCTCAGTGGGAACAGAAACTTTCATCTGTGGCCTGCAGCATCACGCTGATTCCTCTCACGCTGATGTACAGCGCCTCCAGCTGGGCGGGAGGATGATCGACCTCAGCAGTTCCAGGATCTTCCATGTAACCTCCTGACTTCAGGAAGGATCCCACCCAGCACAGCTCCTCCGTCTCCAGCAGGGGGCGCACCAGGGACTCTGGAACTTCAACAGCGCCCGTCTTGAGATGCTCCATCTGGTGACAAACAGAGTTTTCATTAATTCACTAAACTATAATTGAAGTAAAATGTCAGTGAGAGTGAAGGAACGTACTATCTTCATGATCCGGTCCAGAGTTTCCGGACCGGATTTGATCAAAGCAGCTGGAATATTCTCTGGTAGATCTGCACAGAAAACGTTTCCTTAAACCTTAAACCTTTAGCAAACGGTTCTCTGCTAAACAGTTTTTAGTCTAACCACAAAACTTTGCTGTTGGATTAAGGTCTAGACTTTGACTAGGCCATTTTAAACATGCCAGCATCACAGACAGTGAGTTAATGTCCGCTCTGCTGTTGGATTGATATCTGCGCTCCGTATGTTTTAGATGAACCGACCCGGATAAGGAGCAGCCAGTGGAAGTGATTACCGGCCAAAGCGCAGACCAGCAGCTGAAGAGCTTCGGTCTGCTCTCTGGCAGCAGCTGAAACCAGATCCGTGAACGAAGCTGCGGCTCCTTCAGGCTGAGATCCTCCATCAGGGATCGGATCCAGCTGACAGGAGGACATGCAGAGTTTTACAGGCCGATCAGCAGCTGATGCCGTGTGTGGATGTTGGCTCTTACTGCCTCCTCCAGCTGAGTCAGAGAACATCCTTCCTCCAGAACCGCAGTGAGCTTCGGCAGCAGGTGACCGCAGCCGGCCAGCGACTCCCACACATCCACCTTCCCCTCCAGAACTGCAGAACCAACACAGAACATAAATCCTGAAAGATGGAAAGGAAGGAAACCGGGCTAAAGAAGAGGCTCCGTCTCAGCCGAGGCTGAAGAAAGAAACTATGACAGGATTTAAACTGGTTTTATGGATCTAATGATGTGAAGGCAAAGTGATTACTGGGAACTCAGAGAAGATTTAATATCAAACTGAAAATCCCTGATTTATAGAAACTCACTGCCAATCATGTCCTGTGCCAACGTCGTCAGTTTGCTGATTTGCCTCTTCATGAGTTGGATAGCTGGGAAGTTAATTAATAGGAAACTTAACGAGCTTCAATTTGACTTCATGTCAGTGTGAACATAAAATTAGAAAAAATTAAAAAGGAGAATATTCCAACCTGCGAACATCACAAGACCAAACCCTATGAAGATAAAAGCAGAGAGTTAACTTCACATGTTTAACTCCTGGTAAATTAATATTAGGTTCAGATTTAAATAGAAAACATTTTGCTCTTACTCAGAGTATTTCCATCCAGCATCATCTTTTGGAGAACAAAACCAAAAGTTTTATTTTGTGGGATGATGAAGGTTTTGATTCCAGACACCTGAGACTGTAAACCAAATCGGAGGAGCATGAAGCGACCCGATCACATGAAACTTTCATCTGCTGATTCTCTCCATCACTGATCTGGAGCCTGTTTGAACGGGGAAACCCCGTTATGATCCGTTATGATCCGTTATGATCCCTGTTATGATCCCTGTTAAGATCCGTTAAGATCCGTTAAGATCCGTTAAGATCCGTTATGATCCGTTATGATCCCTGTTATGATCCCTGTTATGATCCGTTATGATCCCTGTTATGATCCGTTATGATCCCTGTTATGATCCGTTATGATCCCTGTTATGATCCGTTAAGATCCGTTAAGATCCGTTATGATCCGTTATGATCCGTTATGATCCCTGTTATGATCCGTTAAGATCCCTGTTATGATCCGTTAAGATCCGTTAAGATCCGTTAAGATCCGTTAAGATCCGTTATGATCCGTTATGATCCCTGTTATGATCCGTTATGATCCCCGTTATGATCTCTGTTATGATCCCTGTTATGATCCGTTAAGATCCGTTATGATCCGTTAAGATCCGTTAAGATCCGTTATGATCCGTTATGATCCGTTATGATTCTGTTTAAATGACGTAAAAGTATCAGAGAACCAATTCATTTTACTGTTTTGTTCAGAGGCAGTCTGGACCAACAGTTCTGAACATTCTGGTCATCGTCAGCCAGATGAGCCGTTTGGTTTTCCTCTTCAGGCTCATTTGCTTATGAACTAATTTGTATTATTCTTA
>NC_040235.1:878056-985826 GCF_001444195.1 Xiphophorus couchianus
TTCCTCCGGCAGCAGTGACCGCTCTGACGGCGAGCGGACTTTACCGGGTTTACCAGAACCACTGCAGACAGAAAATATGGAAATATCTGCAATAAAACTGGAGCCTTTCATGATTTCATCTCCGTTTTTATGAATATTAGAGGATGAACTTACCTCCTGATCCTGTCCGAGGTTTTTCCTTCAGAAACTTGAATCAGGCACAAATATTCATAAAAATGTTCATATTTCAAACATGATCATTTTATTTATATTGCTAATAAAAACAACAGACAGGAAACGCCGAGTTAGGAAGCCAGACTGGCTCTGAGAAACGTGATGATCTCAGGAAACCTCGGTGTCATAGAGAGGAAACAGAACCGCAGTGATCCGATTCAGGTTCTGGATGAACTGAAAAAAACTTCACTTCCTGTTTTTAATTTTAAAAAACCTAACACTCAACAGAAACACCGAAACCACTCATTAAATAAGTTTAAAATCTTAAATTAAAACAGGAAATAGAAAAGAATTAGTGTGAATGTTCTTCAGCAGCTGCATACGAGTCAAACTCCTGGATTAGTTTTTATTCCAGCAGAAGTCCAGATTAAAGTTCAGATTAAACCTGATTACAGAACCAGAACCAGAACCATCCGTCTGAAAGCCCCGCCCCCTGCGTCTCATTGGACGACGCACAGCTCTGTGCTGGACTGGTTGTGAGTCTCGGCCGTTTTGTCTTTCTGAGTCCTGTCTCCTGAGTCCGGCTGGCCTGCAGGGGGCGCTACGCTCCGCCGCAGCTCCATCAGCAGCTCCTTCCCGTCGCTCGCCGGCAGGTTTCCCAGGAAGTACTGAGGCGTCAACTCCACCAGCCTGACAGAGGAAACAGAGAAACAATAAACTAACAGTTTATTATCCATCCTGAAACATTCAGGGTTATGTTGACGATCTCAGATTTTCATGGTGAACCATCACAGCGTTTAACTCCTAAAAACTGAAGTTTTAATGATTTCTTAAGACAAATTTGACCAATTTTTCCCTTTCAGTTAGAAAATGGAAAAATTTAGAGATTAGATAACAGACGGTACAAATTAACCATTACTGCTCTGGCATTAGCATGCTAATGATCAAACTAGCATGCTAATGATCAAACTAGCATGCTAATGATCAAACTAGCATGCTAATGTTGATCTCTGTGGATAATTATGTTGATATTTTGGCTCGTTTGTCCTGCAGGCTGTGTGAACATTCAGGTTAGCAGGTTCCTGACGGAGTTTCATTGTGTCTGATGCTAGCAGGATAATTATGACGGATTAAAGCTTCGGATGAGAGTTAAGATACGAAATGTGATCAGCGATCAATCTGGTAGAGATGATAAAAATGAATGACATTTGTTCTTATTTAGGAAAAAGTGAAATAATAAGAATATTAAAACACATGTTGGCCGAACAGCTGGAGGTGATTTGACCACATGATGGAAAATGGAAGAAAGAGACGGGTCCGTTTATAGGACAGTAAAGAGTCGAGGTTCTGTAAATCGGCTTGGTCCGCCGCCTCTCAGTTTCTATAAAGTTATTTTTAGACGCTTAGAAACATTTAAATATGCATTTCCCTGAGTGGCCACCTGATGGCGCTGCTGGTGATCAATCAACCCAAACTGACCTGATCAACCTGAGTGTCTCTTTAAGAACTCGTTCGACCTCTGATCAGAGTTTTATCAATAAAATAGCTTTGAAATGATCAATCTGATTAATCGCAATGAATCGATTATTGAAAGAAACTAATTGATTAATCATTAACTGCAGAATACAGACTCTGTTTTTTAATCAGCTGCTCTGACTGATTAAAAAACAGTCAGAGCAAAGTAAACAAAATATAGAAACATTTTGCATATAATTAATCACCAAAACGAATTATTCGTCATAATAATTGATTAATCATCAGATTAATCATCAGATTATTTGACAGAATAATCTCTAGCTGCGTCTCTGTCGTCTTTCTGTGAGGAATGAAGTCGGCAGAGATTCAGACTCACATCTGGGGATGAACCTCGGAGGCGATGCGGATGCAGTTGTCCCGGGAGACGGTGAACTCGTGGTAGAGGACCCAGCTGGGAGGACTGGGAGGACTGGGAGGTGGACTGGGAGGCGGCTGCCGGCAGCGGTAGGAGGAGAACGGGTGGAGGTGAGCGACGTGGCGATGGGTCAGCAGGAGGTAGTTACCGGACCCGTCCACATCGTGAGCCACCTGAGGAAGAGGAGGAGGTGAGGCAGGTGATGACGCAGGGGGCGGGGCTTCTGACGGCTGTACTCACTTTGAGGAAGAAGCCTGAGATGAGGGCGCGTTTGATATTGGTGCAGTTGTCCTGGCAACCGAAGGCAGGCGGGGAAACAGGAAGCTCAATCCTCTGCATGACCTCCAGAAGCTCCGCCCTGATGACCCCGGCGAGCCGCAGCGCCGCGTGGCTCAGGAAGGCGGCGCTGCACCACGCCTCGTCCTCGTTATCTGTGGGGACAACGGAGGGACGTCAGGAGACGGAGACACTGGGACAGCGGACATGGAGGCCGGCGTGACGCACGCTCCAGGAAGGCGTTGTAGACGTTGATGAGGGTCAGGTGATCGCCCTCCGGGTGCAGCAGGGGGCGCCAGGCGGAGACGGCAGCTTCCTGTCTGCTGGGATCCGGGGACAGGAAGCAGGAAGGAGCTGGAACAGAAACGGTCCAGTCAGAGACGGACGGACAGACGGACGCTTCAGTCCTCAGTAGTCCAGGTTCACTTCCTTCCTCTTCCTTTCTTTCCTCCTCTTGTTTCATTCATTTCATCCAGTGGTGAGCAGACTTCTGCTAATGCGCTATTAGCTTAGCTAAGTTTTCGTTAGCACACTTAGCATCCTACAAGTTCATTTTTCCCAGATACATTTTGAAATGCTAATTTACTAAATGTCTGGTTAGTGTAGAGATTTAGCTTTAGCTTCTGCTACGTTCTACAACTTGGTATAGCATTTTTAGCATTAGCTTACATTGAATACTATGTTGGTGTAGCATTAGCATTAGCTTCCCCTGATATTAAAACGCTATAGCATTAGCTTATGCTAAATACCATGTTGGAGTAGTGATTTAGCGTTTAGCTGTTTAGTTAGCGGTGCTAGCTATCTCGTTCCTTCTTCCTTCCTCTGCTCTCAGACAGTAAAACCCGTCAGTCTACAGACCGACTCTCTGCTGATGAAGACCTCCTTGCTGCTCTTCCTCACCTGTCAGCATGGCGGCGATGGTGAGCAGCTCCTCCACGCAGTCGTACTCGCAGGCGGCGATTAGCGCTTTAGCTAGCGGCGGCTCCAGCGGCAGCTCCGACATGATGATCCCGACCTCCGACAGATTCCCGTCGTCGTCCAGAGCGGCCAGGTAGTCCAGGTCCTCCAGGGCCTGCATGAGGGCCTCAGGAGCTGCAGGGACAGCGGCATCAGAACCGGGACCTGGACCGAAAACCACAACTAGACCCAGACCCAGCAGGCGGTACCTGGCCGGTCCAGGAACTTGCACTGGCCCATGTCTGCGATGTCGAGCCTCTTCAGCAGCAGAACCAGGTGGCTCAGGTTCTCCTCAGTGACTCTGGGCCCGCGGGCCTCCGCCATGTCGGACTCGTACCGGGCCTGGGAGTACAGCCGCAGACACAGCCCTGACACAGGGGGACACGCCGTCAGGGAACCCGCCCGATCCACCAGAACCAGAACCTGTGGACCTACCGGACAGCTGGCTGTTGACCCGCTGGGTCCTCATGTCCGCCTGGTGCCGGCTGATGCTCCTCAGGACCTGGGAGTTGGCTCGGATCTGAGGGTTGTAAACCTGGAAGCCACACAGAGAGAAGCTTCTGGTTCAGAACCGACCCGACCCAGATCCCAGGGTTCTCCACCAGAACTCACAGTCTTCAGCTGCAGACCCGTGTCCACCACGTAGCGGACCCCCTGCAGGGAGAACGACGCCTCTCCCAGCGCGTCGCAGAGGATCACCTTCCTCCTGACGCCGCCATCACCCTCAGACGGGTCGTCGTCCTTCGGCTCGGCACCGGGACCGGACTCGTAGACCCGCTGGGCCAGGCTGGCCAGGCCAGAGTGGAGCGGGAGGAACCGGAGCGAACCGAGCTGAGGACTCAGAGCCAGAGACTCCTTCTGCAGCAGAACTAGACACTCCTCCACCTCCTGCAGCGACACGGAAAACCGGATCAATCCAAACGTTCGATTCCTTCCTTCCCTGAACATTACTGCCCCCGGTGGTCAGCAGCAGGAACTGCAGCGCTCCTGCTAGCTAACATCCTGCTAACGCCACTTCCTGCTTCCTGGAGAGGAAACTAAAGGGTTAACCATGCAGGTTCCTTTGTGTTCAAACTGCAGCAGAACCGGGTCAGTCGGACCGGTTCCCCTTTGTTTAAATCACAAAACCAACAGAACCGGCGGATCGCTGACAGCTCTCAGGTTTCACCTTTACTGGGTCACAGCAGCTGATTTACCAGCAGAAACTAATTCACAAATCATGAATGAATGTCATATTTCTATAATATCTCAGTATTTTGTTATTAATATCTCTATATTTTATTAACATTTCTATATTTTTATTAATATCTCTATATATTTTTTTTCCATTTCTTTTCTCCTAAGAGTTTTTGCGGCGCTAGTGGCTCGTATTTTTTCCACAGTAGGCAGACAGGAAGGAGGGTGAGGAGAGGGGGGAAGACATGCGGTAAAGGTCGTCGGGACCGGGAGTCGAACCCGCGACGTCCGCGTCGAGGACTAAGGGGTGTCCAAACGTGGGGCGTGCTAACCCGCTGCGCCACCACAGCACGCCCCATCTCTATATTTTTATATAAAACTCTATATTGTTGCCATCTACCTGGGCGTCGGCCAGGAACACCATCATGTCTCCCTCCTCTCCTCTGCGGTGCAGGTCCAGCACCATGTGGCAGGCGGCAGACGCCGGCTCCTTCCCAGAGGAAAGCTCCCGGTACATCACCTCCACCTGGTGGTGCGGGGGCCGTTCGGGGCCGTCCAGGGCCAGGTGTGGGACGCCGGGCCCCAGGAAGGCGGCGAGGCGCGGCGCCAGCGTCGGGTGGGCGAGGAGGACGACCCTGAAGCCGTCGGGTCGCTGGCGGCAGACGTCGCACAGCAGGCCCAGCAGCACGTCGGTGGGAACGGTTCGCTCCTGCAGCTCGTCCAGAACCACCAGGTGGTACTGCCGCAGCAACGGGTCCGACATCATTTCCTCCAGCAGCAGCGTGTCGCTGATGAACCTGCAGAGGAAAGAGAGAGAGAGAGCGAGCAAGGATTAACCTGACGGGATTCAAACCAACAACTTAAAGGGCCATTAAAGGAGACATTGTGTGTTTTCCAGACCAAAACTAAAAAATAAACTGATTCCTTGACAGACTTGATATGAACTCGTTCACATTAGAAACATTTTCTCTGGTTGGTGCAGATCGTTGTTAAGCTGGACGTTTCTCTCTGATTTGCTGTTTAAGACAAACCAATTGGCTGTTTGACAGAACAACCTGACCTGAAGGTCCTCCTCACCTGAGCAGGGTGTCAGGTGTGCAGCTGTCGTCATGCGACACCCGGTATCCGACCTCCAGGCCCAGACTCAGGTCCATCTCGTCGGCCACGCGCAGCGCCAGGCTCAGCGCCGCCTCAGGGTGCGGCTGGGAGCAGCAGACCAGGCCGTGTGAAAACTCAAAGGACAGGGAGAACTCCACGCACCACTGGGCCACCTGCAGAGAGGGGGCGCTGCTGAGCACAGAGCAGCAACATGAACGCTTCCTGCTCCGGATCAGAACCTGAACAAACATCCCAGGATGAAAACTCTCTCATCCACAACCAGAAACCAAACAAACATCACATCCTGGAGATCACAGTCAATATTTGAACAGAGATCAAGCAGCGGGCGAGGTCACCATGGCAACAGACTGGGGTCAAAGGTGAAGCTGCACCAGAAAGGAAGCGGAAAGGAGGGCAGGGCGTCTCTGGCTGAATGGAGCTTCAGGTTACAGCAGGGACTAAATTCAATCCTGACGTCCATTAGCCTGAAGGGAGAGGCGTTACCATGGCAACCAGGTCATCCCAGCAAGACGGGAGTCAAAGCACTACAGGTGAAACGTCTGCTGGTCTAAAAACTACAACATGCTCAGTTTTAAATACAGGGAACTGATTCACTTCTCTAATCTATCGGTGCTTCCACTTTGTCATAAACTGTTTGGAAACTAAAATTATTAGTTTTTGTTGTTCTGATCCAGAGAGCGGTCCAATCAGGAGCAACTAGTTCTACTGAAACCTCCTAAAGTTAATCCAGGAACCAGCAGTGGGAATGCTAGCTAAAGGTTAGCTCCAACAACACTAAACATTAACATAAACATTAGACATGCTAATGCTAAATGCTAAATGCTAACAAGGTATTTATACAAACTAATGCTGGAGCTCCGTATCAACATAGTATTAGGGGAAGGTGCTAAATATTTTAAAGTTACCAAAAAGCACTAAACTAGAAATTAGCTCCACTTTTAGCGGATTAGCAGAAGTTTGCCCCCTACTGGCAGGAACAAGTTTATGGTAGTTAAACTAAAGTAAAGCAGGTTTGGCAGCTCCTGTCTGCTGGGTTCCTGTGACCCCATGACCTCCAGGCTGCGGCTGCCGAGCCGCCGTGTCCATCCGTTGGTCTGAATCTCACAGTGAGGAAGAGGAGCTGCACGTTTAGTTTGTCTGTTTATTCTCCGTCTCAGGTTGGTGGCTCTGGCAGCTGTTGGTATTTTGTGGGGTCAAAATATCCCACAAAATTAATAAACATCTAAAGTTCATGAAAACTTTAGAATATGATTATATCTTCCTACAGATTGGTGCTGCGTCGTTCCTGATGATCCAGATTCAGATCCTGATTGGTTCCTCATGTCTTTTCTTCACCTCATATCACTGAAGGTTTGGTGATATGGATCTCTGCCCCCTACAGAGCTAACGTGGCTAGCCTTCCCTGCTAACAGCAGCGTTTCCTACCTGTGTGCTCTTCCCGGCTCCACTGGGCCCGCTCAGCAGCACCATGCTGTGGCTCTCCAGATGCTCCAGGAAGCTCTGACGCAGCCGCCACACCGGCAGCCGCCGCCGCTCCTCCAGCAGGGCGTAGTAACGCGAGGAGAAGGGCAGGCCGTCGTACGGGTTGACCTCCAGGTCGCCCAGGCCTTCCTCCTCAGCCTCATCATCGTCCAGATCCCCGGACAGCAGCGATGAGACGGACAGCGAGTCCAGAGCGGAGGGAGCGGAGCCAATGGGCTGCGACGGAGGCGATGACATCATCAGTTCATAGGGGGAGGAGCCTACCTGTAGAGGAGGAGAGGAGGACTGATGGTCGTCATGGCAACATGAACCAACAGATTCATCAATACTTTTATCAGGCAAGAATCTCATCCAGAACCATCCAGGTCCAGATTCTGAGCTCTGATTGGTCAGAAACCAGGAAGTTCTGGTCAGTCCAGTCAGAGCTGGTGGTTCCAGGTCTGGGTTCATTTCAAATTAAAGGTGAATTTATTTAGTTAACTTCATAATAATAAAATATTTTTTGTACCATCAATGACTTTCTGTGAAGAAACGTTTTAACGTTTTAACATTTTAACATTTTAATGTTTTAACATTTTAATGTTTTAATGTTTTAACATTTTAACGTTTAAACGTTTTAATGTTTTAACATTTTAATGTTTTAATGTTTTAACATTTTAATGTTTTAATGTTTTAACATTTTAATGTTTTAATGTTTTAACATTTTAACGTTTAAACGTTTTAATGTTTTAACATTTTAATGTTTTAATGTTTTAACATTTTAATGTTTTAATGTTTTAACATTTTAACGTTTAAACGTTTTAATGTTTTAACATTTTAATGTTTTAATGTTTTAACATTTTAATGTTTTAACGTTTTAATGTTTTAACATTTTAATGTTTTAATGTTTTAACATTTTAACGTTTAAACGTTTTAATGTTTTAACATTTTAATGTTTTAACATTTTAATGTTTAAACGTTTTAATGTTTTAACATTTTAATGTTTTATGTTTTATGCAAACCAAGAGGAGAATCAGCCAAATTATGAAGCTGATCCCTCTGCTGTCCTGTAGGGGCGCTGTGGAGCGACTCGGGTCAGAACCAGAACCACAAACTGAGACGAAACGGACCTCTGGGGTTAAAACATGTAATGTTTCTGCAGAACCAGAGCCAGAACCAGATCCAGAACCAGAACCAGAACCGGGCCGGTATCTCTGGTGTTCAGCAGTATCTGGTCTGATGATTCTCTGGAGACGAAGAAGTTTAAAACCATCTGAGCTCAGATGAAGGGAGACACTAAAATTCTTCATCCGGTCCGGTTCCGGTCCGAGGATTAAACTTAGATTATCGTTAGGAAAACTCCGGGTCAGATGTTTTATTAAAACGCGGGCCGGTCCGCTTCGGGGAATGAAACCGGGTCATTAAAAACAGAAATGAAAACCGACAGAATCCAAACGGTGAAAACAACCTGCAGCCGTTTCTACAGAACCATACAGAACCGAGTCCAGAGAGTCTGCAGAACAATCCAGAAAATACAAGAACTAAATCCTGAAACTGTAGAATAAAATCCAAGTTTATCAGAACCTAAAGTATCCGTGTTTAACTCCAGACTGGA
Organism: Xiphophorus couchianus; assembly: GCF_001444195.1. Taxonomy (NCBI): domain Eukaryota; kingdom Metazoa; phylum Chordata; class Actinopteri; order Cyprinodontiformes; family Poeciliidae; genus Xiphophorus; species Xiphophorus couchianus. The sequence continues at coordinate 886,705 of NC_040235.1, forward strand.
CCCAAAGGAGCTGCTGGTTCTGACAGAACTGGGTCAGAACATCTGGTTTCAGAACACTTCCACATGACATCATAACTCAGATCCTCCAGTTTCATATAAAGGTGATGCTGCGGGCTGGAAGGCTCTGCAGTAGCAGTCTGTGTAGCAGCCCATCTGAAGAGGCCTCTGACTGAAGACTGTTGCTGTGTCCCGACGCGCTAACGGCTCAACACCAACATGTCCTGAATGACATCATCAGCTGTCAGCAGCTCTGCTGATCCTCCTCCTTTGCTCTTGCTGCTCCTCTTTAAACCTCTGCCTGAGTGAGACGGTTTGGGGTCATAGTTCAATTACTTAAGGTATTGAGATGCTAATCAGCTGCTACCAGCTGTAAAAATGATACCTTGTTGCCATGGTTACGCATCATTACTGTCTGAAAGTAAAAAAAGCAGAAATCCAGAGGCTGAAAGGAGGACAGATCCTTTCAGGTCTGGTCATAATGTTTTTTCCCTGGTTTAGAGAATGTGGATCAGTGCGACGTGGATGCTCCAGGAGGTCAAAGGTCACCTGTTCTGACTGACCAAAGGGCGGAGCCACATCACCACCCGCAGACCTTCAGCTCCAGGTGACCAACCTCCATAAATGAGAAGCTAAAATGTCCCTGCGGTCTTTGAACACAACAGCATTTAGAGGCTTTTTAGCTTTTAGCAATAAACAGTTAATATTCAGCCAGAAGCAGCGAGTCAGCTGACGGTCACAGCAGCTCCAGTTAACCAGGAAGAACCAGAGTTTACCAGAATAACCTAAAAACTAAGCAGAAGTACCCGGTTAACCTGTCCGCCCGCCCCCTACCTGCTCTGAGTCATACCGGGAGACAGGTGAGGAAACCCGGGGAGACGCTCCACCTTCAGCCCGCTGCTGCCGTCGTGTCAGTCCGCTCTGAACATACCGAGCACCAGCTGGAGAAGAACCGCGACAGGAGGCAGAAAGGGCGGGCATCCGCTCCCCGAGCGACCCTGCCGATCCTGGCCGCTGTTGGTGCTTCACCTGACGACTCCCAGAGACAACAAGAGGCGGAGGAGGAGTCCGGCTGCTTCAGCGACCAGCCGCCATCTTGGCTCTGCGCTGTCAAAGCCCGCGGTGCCTTCAGGTGTCCTCGGACACCGCAGTGACGGAACCGAACGACACGGAGCGCTTGAAGGGACACCTCACTAACAATCATTTCGCTTTTATTTCAGTAAAATCAAATAAATAAATGTTTACTCAACAACACAAATATTTAACTTTAATTTTGAATAAATTATTATTTAAATTTTCTATTTTTCAGAAGGAATCAAGTAGGTCAACTTTTCTGCCACAATGACAGTAAAAACTGGAAAATAGTTTTTTTGCACTTCCTCCTAAGTTTGTCTCTGACATTAAAATGTGTTGCTTGAGCATTGTAAAGTAAAAAAAGGCAAAAACTTAAAACATAAAAATCCTGTGGTAATATTTTTTCACAGCTCTGTGACAGACAGGGGCGCGCACAGACATTTTGGGGGCAGGTGCTCCAGTGGAGAAAAAGGGAACCGTGTGCAGCACATGGAACCGGCGGCTGCCTTAGTAATGTGAGATTTATTACATAGTTACTAATTTCAAATCAATAGCCATTAGCTTCCTGATGCAGGTGTTTGATAATATTCACCTGGATGAATCTGCTGCAGGTTTAAGCCTAAAGCGTTTTGTTTTGACCAGTTTGCTCTGATCGTTAGCAGGTTGCTCATCATGCTGAGACGCCATGTTGTTAAAAACAAACAGTTTGGTTTGTTTCTGTCAAGAAATGAGACGCAGTGAAACATGAGGAGTTTATTTCAGGTTAAATAAGATCTTGAACATTTATTAAACATCCTGACATGTAAAACTAAAACTGAAAATAATAAAACAGATTTATTATAATTGTACAGAAATTAATAGATGTAAAAGTTAAAATATGTCTCAATTAATAACTAAATAATTTCTAATAATTCTATAAAGTAAAAGGAATCAAAAGTGCATTAAAATGAAATTATTTTTAGTTCACTTTTGTTTCTGTTTCTTTGTGTAAATTAGTTTTAATAACATTTCAGGTTAGTTTTAGAAACGGTTTGCTGATCAGGTGATTGATGACATCACAGCTCCAGGACGTCTTCAGGACAAAGTCCTCTGAGGGACAGGAAGTCGTCCATAAACGTCTCTATGGACTCTCAGGGTAACAAACTCCTCCCTTCTTCCTGGTTCTGCTCACAAACTGGATCCAGTCCCTCAGACGCTCCTCCCAGTCCTCGCACCAGTCCGCGCTCCTCTCCAGGTTCTGGTACCGGGTGGGTAACTGGTCCAAAGCTAGCACGGCCTCAGGGGGGTCAAAGGTCAGGCCAGCCTTCTCCACCGCCGCCTGGAACTTCGCTGGAGACGCCGTAGCGACGTAGCATCTGGAGAAACACAAGAGGAAACGGTTATCTACAGATTAACCTGGACAGAACCGGTCAGAACCGGACAGAACTGTGATCTAATAAAGGTTTTCATTTCAAAAACTCTTAACTGATTAACTGATAAAAATAAAAGCGTCCCTCCCCGACCTGTTTCTGCTGGCCCGGTGGGTTCTGTGGTAGTGGTGCCAGACGGCCACGGCCGTGTGAGGACACAGCAGGTACTGGTTCTGCTCCCAGCACCGCCTCATGGTCTCCAGGATTCCCAGGTCGCTCACGGCGCCGGTCACCAGAACCTCGGCCAGCTGGGAGAACCACAGAGGAGACGGTTACTGCCGGTGCCGGTCCGGTCGGCCTCGGGGTTCTGGAGGACCGGTACCAGTCTGCGCTGGTTCTCTGGCAGCCTGAGTCGATGGGAACGCTGGAACTCCTCCATCATGGTTTTCACCACGGCGCCGTCCCGGTCCAGCAGCAGCCAGAAAACCCGCTCCATGTTGTACGGGTCCTGAATAACAGAACCAGAACCAAGATGGCTTCCACTGTTCAGGAAACGTCGACCAAAGTTTACTGAGAGTTAAATTCATTATTTTATCGTTAAATCCAGTTTAGAACAAAACAAACGGAGAAAATCTGTTAATTTAACATTTAAACAAGAAACAAAATATAACAAACCTGTTTATTAAAACTATTTACATAAAATTCAGAAATAATATGAACACAGAAAACAAAAACTACAATAAATAAATGTAATAAAACCTTTTTACTGTATTTTATTAATATTTTAATCTGGATTTATTGAAAATATTTTCTGATTTTGGCCAAAATTAAATTAGAGAGAAATAAAGTTACATAAATAAATACCAATAAATAAAAACAATTATATTACAAATATAAAATAATAAAAAAACATTATGAATAAAAATAAGAAAAATTCAATAATAGCAAAAAATAAAAGGACTTTCAAAATAAACACATGTACTAAATAGTTATTGATAAAATACTAGAATATTATTTATTTATTTCAGGTTAAAAGAAAAGTTTCTTCCTGCTCAGCCTGTAATGAACCCGACCATAAAGAACCCGGCTGGTTCTGGTTCTGGTTCTGGTTCCTGTCACTCTGCTCGTTACCTGAATGTCGATGGCCGGAGCCAGAGTCTGGGTGACGCTGGTCGCCATGGAGAAATCGCCGCTGGTTACCGTCCGATGCACGATGTCGTTAGCGTTCACCATGGCAACCAGCTTCAGCGGCAGGCCCATCCGCACCGCGATGTAGGCAGCTGAGAGGAAAAACTACAAACATGGAGGAACGTCTGCTGCTTCAGGAGGAAGACGAGATTTTAACGTTTCACTGACAATAAAAAAACTTAAATGATTTAAAACGATAAAGAACTGAGCTGAGCTTCAGTCTGACTTACCCTCATGACATCACAACATGGCGCCGGTGGCCCAGTTATTACTGACATGGACTTTATAACACAGTTAGTTACAGATGCTGAGATTAACTGGATTAAAATCTTAATCCAGTCCCAACACTAAACTGGGACTGGATTAATATTTTATTATTTCATCAATAAATAAAACATGAAATTATCTCAGCTGTGAGGAAATGAAACCTGAGCAGGAGGTTCTGTTGGTCCTGATCCAAACACCTTGAACCCACCTGTGATGTTCCCGGCTCCTCCGGTCGGAACCACCACCTCCAGCTCCGGCAGCGCTCCAGGCTCGGGTCCAGGCTCCGCCCCCAGGTTAGGCTCCGCCCCCGGTCCAGGCTCCGCCCCCAGGCCGCTCAGCTCCAGGTAGGCGTAGAAGAAGTGCGCCACCTGGATCATGACTCTGGACCAGTTGACAGAGTTGAGGCTCATCAGGCCGTGGGTCCGGACCAGGTTCTGATCGGCGAACAGGCGGCGGAGGGGCCGGTCGATGTCGTCTGAGCTGCCGTCGGCTGCGGCAGAACCGGGCCGGGTCAGACGGTACCAGGACAGAACCGGGCCGGGTCAGATGCCGGGCCTACCTGCGAACACGTGGACGTTGTCCTCCAGGCAGGTCGTCATGTGTTTCTCCTGGACCGCCGTGATCCGACCCCGAGGGAAAACCACCAGAACATCCAGACCCGGCAGAGACCGGGCGCTGCGGACGGCCGAACCGCCGGTGTCTCCTGATGTTCCTGAGAGCAGAACCGGGTCAGAGGTCATGATCACAGAACCGGATCAGAGGTCGTGTCTCAGAGATGTTTCTTACCAACCAGGACGACGGCTCGGCTGCCGTCTCTCCGCAGGAAGTAGTTGAGGAAGTGGACGGTGCAGCTCATGGCCAGATCTTTGAACGCCAACGTTTCTCCATGGAAAAGTTCCAGAACCGACAAACCGTCCTTCAGCCGGACGATCCGGACCGAGTCGGGAACCGAGAACCCAGAGAGAGCTTCAGCTACAAGACCTGGAGGCAGAAGAAACCCTGGTGATTCATTCATCCTGACCGAACCAGTTCAGTTCGGTTCAGTTCATATCAGTTCAGTTCAGTTCAGTTCAGTTCATTTCGGTTCAGTTCAGTTCAGTTCAGTTCAGTTCATTTCAGTTCATATCAGTTCAGTTCAGTTCAGTTCAGTTCAGTTCAGTTCATTTCGGTTCAGTTCAGATCAGTTCAGTTCAGTTCAGTTCAGTTCAGTTCAGTTCGGTTCAGTTCAGTTCAGTTCAGTTCAGTTCGGTTCGGTTCAGTTCAGTTCAGTTCGGTTCAGTTCAGTTCAGTTCAGTTCATTTCGGTTCAGTTCAGTTCAGTTCAGTTCAGTTCGGTTCGGTTCGGTTCAGTTCAGTTCAGTTCAGTTCGGTTCAGTTCAGTTCAGTTCAGTTCATTTCGGTTCAGTTCAGTTCAGTTCAGTTCAGTTCAGTTCAGTTCAGTTCGGTTCGGTTCGGTTCGGTTCAGTTCAGTTCAGTTCAGTTCGGTTCAGTTCAGTTCAGTTCAGTTCAGTTTCCTCTTTAACTCGTTCCTTCTCTTGTTCTTTTGGCCTCAACAAACTTAATAAAATCTACAGAAATAGAAACTTTATTTTTAACTTTGAGGAAAATCAAACTGAACTTTAAACTTTGTAGAAAATTCCAGATAAAAACAGATTTAAACCACAGCAGCATCAACCTCAGATCCAGACTCATCCAGCAGGGGGCGCCGTTACACAGAAACATGTAATAAAGTAAATATGCTGTTAATAACATGATCAAATGATAAATAATGACATGTTGGTGTTTTATTAAGGACTAATTTAACTAAATTATGCTTCCTGTTCATGTTTCACACATTTCTGTCCAAAACATTCAGAAAACACAGAACATGTGATAAAATTATTGATTATTGAAACTTCTGGTAAATAAATCTAAACTTTTATTGAAGTTTTTCTCCTCAGAGTCACATCAGTAACTTTATGAGCTTTTGTGGTTTTATCCTTTTAATTATTTGGTTAAAATCTGAAACAGAATTTACTAAAATACTTTAATAATATATTAAAATAGCAAACAGAAACACAAGTTTGTATTTTCCCCAAATAATAAAGTGAAAAACTTTTCATTTAAGAGCAAAAACAGAATCTTTTCAGAGCTGAGAAACTATAATACAAAATAAAATACAATTAGAAGAGGGAAGCTGAAGTATTGATCCAATATTGATACAGAGTTTGTGTTAATATCGATATTTTGGATGAATCTGTGCAAGAAAATCTGACAATTATAAAGAACCATAATCAACTGTTATGTAACATAAACTCCATGCAGGAAGGAACCAGCTGGGATCTGAACAGAACCACCAGCAGAACCACCAGCAGAACCACCAGCAGAACCACCAACAGAACCACCACCAGAACCGCCAACATAACCACCAACAGAACCACTGACAGAACCACCAACAGAACCACCAACAGAACCACTGACAGAACCACCAACAGAACCACCAACAGAACCACTGACAGAACCACCAACAGAACCACTGACAGAACCACCAGCAGAACCACCAGCAGAACCACCAACAGAACCACCAACAGAACCACTGACAGAACCACCAACAGAACCACCAGCAGAACCACCACCAGAACCGCCAACATAACCACCAACAGAACCACCACCAGAACCGCCAACATAACCACCAACAGAACCACTGACAGAACCACCAACAGAACCACCAACAGAACCACCAACAGAACCACCACCAGAACCACTGACAGAACCACCAGCAGAACCACCACCAGAACCGCCAACATAACCACCAACAGAACCACCAACAGAACCGCCAACATAACCACCAACAGAACCACCACCAGAACCGCCAACATAACCACCAACAGAACCACTGACAGAACCACCAACAGAACCACCAACAGAACCACCAACAGAACCACCACCAGAACCGCCAACATAACCACCAACAGAACCACTGACAGAACCACCAACAGAACCACCAACAGAACCACCAACAGAACCACCACCAGAACCGCCAACATAACCACCAACAGAACCACCAACAGAACCACCAACAGAACCACCAGCAGAACCACCACCAGAACCGCCAACATAACCACCAACAGAACCACCAACAGAACCACCAACAGAACCACCAACAGAACCGCCACCAACCAAGTGTCTGTATTCGGCACATTGGAACCAAATTTAACATTCAGCTGTTTTTGCTGCTGGTTTGGTTCTGCTGGTTTGGTGCTGCTGGTTTGGTTCTGCTGGTTTGGTGCTGCTCACCCTCCAGGTCGTCTCTGGGGATCAGCTCCTCTGGGATGAACAGGGAAGCGACCTCCAGAACCAGCCTTTGGTACCGCTGCCCCTTCCAGCTGCGCAGCGTCTCTGGACTCACTGCAGGCAGCGTCTCCGGCATGAACATCCCTCCATCTGGAGCGAATCCGGAGAACAGAACCTCCCTGAAGTCCCGGTCCCGGACCCCGCCCCGGGTGCTGCAGTACCGCATCCTGTAGAGCCGGGAGGCAGAACCTCATTAATGAGTCTGCTGCAGTTACAGGAAGAGAACCGGGTCAATCAGAACCCTAAAAACTCAACCTGCTTTAAAAGTCCTGGAGCTGCTGGACAAACAAATCCAAAATATATGTTAAATTTATAGATTTTTATTTTTAAATGGACTTTTTAAAATGACGAGAAACTTTGGTACAAAACAACAACAACAGTTTTTATCATGTAAGATTATTTAATGAGTTTAATTAAATACATTAGAAAAGAATTCAACTCACATTATTTACAACATTTAGGAGAAATATTTCATTTACAACTCAGGTTCAACTATAATGTTTTACTTTTCAGCCAGCAGAAATCAATAACTCAATAATCAATAACTCAATAATCAATAATCAATAACTCAATAATCAATAACTCAATAATCAATAGCTCAATAATCAATAACTCAATAATCAATAATCAATAACTCAATAATCAATAGCTCAATAATCAATAGCTCAATAATCAATAACTCAATAATCAATAATCAATAGCTCAATAATCAATAGCTCAATAATCAATAACTCAATAATCAATAGCTCAATAATCAATAATCAATAATCAATAACTCAATAATCAATAGCTCAATAATCAATAACTCAATAATCAATAACTCAATAATCAATAATCAATAACTCAATAATCAATAGCTCAATAATCAATAGCTCAATAATCAATAACTCAATAATCAATAACTCAATAATCAATAGCTCAATAATCAATAGCTCAATAATCAATAATCAATAACTCAATAATCAATAGCTCAATAATCAATAATCAATAACTCAATAATCAATAGCTCAATAATCAATAGCTCAATAATCAATAATCAATAGCTCAATAATCAATAGCTCAATAATCAATAATCAATAGCTCAATAATCAATAGCTCAATAATCAATAATCAATAGCTCAATAATCAATAATCAATAATCAATAACTCAATAATCAATAGCTCAATAATCAATAACTCAATAATCAATAACTCAATAATCAATAACTCAATAATCAATAGCTCAATAATCAATAGCTCAATAATCAATAACTCAATAATCAATAACTCAATAATCAATAGCTCAATAATCAATAGCTCAATAATCAATAATCAATAACTCAATAATCAATAGCTCAATAATCAATAATCAATAACTCAATAATCAATAGCTCAATAATCAATAGCTCAATAATCAATAATCAATAGCTCAATAATCAATAGCTCAATAATCAATAGCTCAATAATCAATAGCTCAATAATCAATAATCAATAACTCCCACATTCATTTTTTATTATTGTCTTCTGGAGAAAATCAATAATTAACAAGAAAATCAATAATTATCAGTTTAGTGCAGCAGAATCTCCAGTCTGATCATCAGCAGGAGATTCAGAGGAAGCAGCTTCAGGTTCTGAACACAAAGGTCCAAAACGGCAAACTGCAGCTCTGGACCTACCTGGTTACTTAAACCGATCAACAGAACCTTCTGCTCGGTCCAACAGAACCTTCTGTTCCTGCTCGGTCCAACAGAACCTTCTGTTCGGTCCAATAGAACCTTCTGTTTCTGTTCGGTCCAATAGAACCTTCTGTTCGGTCCAACAGAACCCGTCTGGACCTCAGATATTTTCTGCTGTGATTTAACCCGACGACTCGCTGATCAGAACCTTTGAGACGATAAAAGTTGGACTTTGATCGGTTCTGACGTTCACCGACCGACTGGGAGAAACAAACAAAGTTCCTGTTTGAACTCTGAGACTTTATGTTCTGGTGGTTCTGTTGGGTCCAGATCCAGTTGAATCATCTGGAGTTTTTCCATATTTGTAGTTTGAAGCATTGTTCTCTAACCTATCTGTGACTTTATTAAAATAAAATTAATGTATCCTGCTGCTGGTTGATGCTTTTATTCTGATGTATTTAATAGTTGATCCTGCAGATCATGATCGATTATTTGATCCATCTGTGGTTCTGAAATATGAACCTGGACATGAGGAGAAATGAAGGATTCAAGATTCAGGAAGGAAAAGGAATCCTGGAGTTTAATCAGTTATTACATAATAAACTGTTAATCTACTGTAGACCTACAGATAATCTACTGTAGATCTACAGATAATCTACTGTAGATCTACAGATAATCTACTGTAGATCTATAACTAACGGCAACATTTTAAATCTGTTTATGATCGTTACATTATAAAATAAACCCTGAACATGGCCGCTGATAACTGTTATATTAAAATAAAATGGTTTATTGTTTAAATAACTAATCAGATTAAAGATTCATGGTTGTATTTTCTTCATAACTACATATTTAGCTCAGTGAAACACAGAGCAGAACCGGTTTAACTCCGGCTGCAGCCAGCAGGACCCGGGCGGGGTCAAAACTACAGAAACTATCCAGACTGGGTCAGGTTACCGAACCAGAACCAAACATGGTTCTGTTCATTTGTTCGGTAAGAACTTAGAAGAACTCCGAACTTTAACGGACCCGGTCTGCTTGTTTTGGTTCGCTTACCTCAGTCTGTCAGCGGTCCAGTCCTTCACATTCAGCCGGCGGGAGACCTGGCTTAATGGTCAGGCTTAATGCCGCCTGTTTGGCTAAAAGACCAAGCAGGCGGCAGGAGAGGAGTTAACATCATGAAGTTTTGTGAACTAAGATTCAGACACATGGTTAAAGTTTGCTGCTGGACCAAGTGGATCATCCTGTTTATCTGTTGCCTGAAAAGGAGAACAAACCCCACCAACAAGGCGCATCGCTTTCCACGCCGGCTTGTAAATGGTGCAGAGCCTAGGTGACCACGTGGTGTAAACGCGTCTTTCTATTGGCTGAAAAAGCAAACAACAAATAAAAGAGAGTGTATTCCTTCATAAAAAGAACAAACTTAAAGAAGGACTCTGGCCAAATAAAATTAATTTCTAAGTATTAACATCTTAAATAAAATTCTTAAAATTTAATCGAAATATTATGAAGACATTAGTTCAATAAACGCTTTGAGAAAAGAAATGCTTAAAAATATCAGTTTTCCATATTTTAGTTGTTAGCTGTGAAGAGTTCTCTTCTGTAAGATTCAACTCTCAGAAATTAAAGCTATGAATTGTGTGGGGAAAAAAAGTGTGGACTCCAGTCATTATTATTAATATTATAACTTTAGACTCGATTTGAAACAAATGTTCAGACTTGTGACTTGGACGTTTACACTACTGACTGACTTGAATTGGATTTAAACTTGTTTACTTGAAAATGCTTCATATTTTACCCAAAATCTTAAGTTTAAAGCTCTTGTTTAAAAAGTGAGCATTATTAATTTGTTCTCTCATTCCGTATTAAACACTTTCTTTTTTCACTCTCTATGTTTGTTTGCGTCATCTGCAGCTCAGCCAATCAAATCACCCAGATGATTTTTAAAAAGCTGAAGAGAAAAGTTATTTATTTCGGGCGCATAAATCACAAAGTACTGAATAAAAACGAAATACAAAATACAAAACAGGCGAGAAGAGAATCACAGCTGGAAACGGAGCAACTTAAAACTCTGACCGACATTTTACGTTTCATTAAAGACGGTAGGTGGTTCTTTCATTAGCTATCAGCTAACTTTAGCTAGCTTTAGCTAGCTTTAGCTAACTTAGAGTTATTAGCTAGTGTTCTCCAGGCTAGTTGATGATTTAACCTGTATTCTGTTTTTGTTAAGCCGTTTTAAATCCGGTCCGACAGACAAATCCATGAATAAGTTTCAGCTCGTAGTTTTTCCGGTGAATGAAGAAGCGGCTCCAATTCAGAAAGCGGGTTTTTCACCTGAACTGAAGGAAAAGAGTTTATCTGTCTGTCTCCTCCCGATCATAATGGGTTCAGTTAGATCACTTTACCTATTCTATAGTGTACTATACTATACTATACTATACTGTACTGTACGTTAATGTACTATTCTATACTATACTATACCACACCATACTATACAATACTATACTGTACTATACTATACTGTACTGTACGTTAATGTACTATTCTATACTATACTATACCACACCATACTATACAATACTATACTGTACTATACTATACTGTACTGTATGTTAATGTACTATTCTATACTATACTATACTATACTGTACTGTACGTTAATGTACTATTCTATACTATACTATACCACACCATACTATACAATACTATACTGTACTATACTATACTGTACTGTATGTTAATGTACTATTCTATACTATACTATACTATACTGTACTGTACTTTAATGTACTATTCTATACTATACTATACCACACCATACTATACAATACTATACTGTACTATACTATACTGTACTGTATGTTAATGTACTATTCTATACTATACTATACTATACTATACTATACTGTACTGTACGTTAATGTACTATTCTATACTATACTATACTATACTGTACTGTACTGTACTTTAATGTACTATTCTATACTATACTATACCATACCATACCATACTATACTATACTATACCACACCATACTATACAATACTATACTGTACTATACTATACTATACTATACTATACTGTACTTTAATGTACTATTCTATACTATACTATACTATACCATACTATACTATACTATACTATACCACACCATACTATACAATACTATACTGTACTATACTATACTATACTATACTATACTATACTGTACTTTAATGTACTATTCTATACTATACTATACCACACCATACTATACAATACTATACTGTACTATACTATACTGTACTGTACGTTAATGTACTATTCTATACTATACTATACCACACCATACTATACAATACTATACTGTACTATACTATACTGTACTGTATGTTAATGTACTATTCTATACTATACTATACTATACTGTACTGTACGTTAATGTACTATTCTATACTATACTATACCACACCATACTATACAATACTATACTGTACTATACTATACTGTACTGTATGTTAATGTACTATTCTATACTATACTATACTATACTGTACTGTACTTTAATGTACTATTCTATACTATACTATACCACACCATACTATACAATACTATACTGTACTATACTATACTGTACTGTATGTTAATGTACTATTCTATACTATACTATACTATACTATACTATACTGTACTGTACGTTAATGTACTATTCTATACTATACTATACTGTACTGTACTGTACTTTAATGTACTATTCTATACTATACTATACCATACCATACCATACTATACTATACTATACCACACCATACTATACAATACTATACTGTACTATACTATACTATACTATACTGTACTTTAATGTACTATTCTATACTATACTATACTATACCATACTATACTATACTATACTATACCACACCATACTATACAATACTATACTGTACTATACTATACTATACCATACTATACTGTACTATACTGTACTATACTATACTATAGTATACTATACCACACCATACTATACTATACTATACCACACTATACTATACTATACCACACCATACTATACTATAGTATACTATACCACACCACACCATACTATACTATACTATACTATACTATACCACACCATACTATACAATACTATACTGTACTATACTATACTATACCATACTATACTATACTATACTATACTATACCACACCATACTATACAATACTATACTGTACTATACTATACTATACTATACCATACTATACAATACTATACTGTACTATACTATACTATACCATACTATACTGTACTATACTGTACTATACTATACTATACCATACTATACTGTACTATACTGTACTATACTATACTATACCACACCATACTATACCATACTATAATATACTATACCATACTATACTATAGTATACTATACCACACCATACTATACTATACTATACTATACTATACTATACCACACCATACTATACAATACTATACTGTACTATACTATACTATACTATACTATACCATACTATACTGTACTATACTATACTATACCACACCATACTATACCATACTATACAATACTATACTGTACTATACTATACTATACTATACCATACTATACTGTACTATACTGTACTGTACTATACTATACTATACCACACCATACTATACTATACTATACAATACTATACTATACTGTACTATACTATAGTATACGGCCGCGCTGGGAAATCATATTGAGAATAAACAGACAGTTTACTGCAGTTAGTGCATTAAGTCTAAACATGAATTTCTACTTTTCCATGATTTTACTGTTTATTCTGGAAAACTATAGCAAATGAAAACGTTTGTGCAGGTAAGTTTAACTGAAGTGTAGATATAGAGGAGTAATTTTAGAATAGCTATTTTTTACTTTTTAAGTTCAGTTGCACATTTCATCACAGTGCAAACGTGATGAAACGTTTGCACTGCACATGTGTGTTTCATCACATGTGCAGTCTTTCTGTCTGCAGACAGACAGGAAGACTATTCCCAACAGGAAAATGTCTCAGAAGCTGCAAACCTTAAAAGCAAGAGACGACCCTGCAGACTCAAACAGGAAGAGTTAAATATAAACGTTAAAAAAGTGCACATGATCTACTATTTACATTTTACATATTATTACAACATTGTTGGGGAAAAAACTTGAAAGGACTTGAAACTCCATGTTTCAGACTTGGGACAGTTGCCAGTGTTGATTTAAGACTTGATGATAAAGACTTGTAGCAATGACTTGGTTCCACTGCTGCTATAAACTGGATGAAATTAAAGCTGGAAGCTCCTGACCCAAAAGGTAAAACATCATTTCCAGATGTGAAATAATTCAGGAACAAAGGAGAAAAGGTCTCAGACTTATATCAGCCTGAAAACAGAGGGATGTTTGTTACGTGTGAGGCTGAGGTGCATGTGGGAAATGGAGAAACGACATCAGCATTTAAAACAACCTGCTGGCATTCACACCTGAAACAGCCATTTTGAAATGTATCCATTCTGTTACCTGGTTTCCAAAACAATCGTTGATGGATCTGTGTGAACAAACAGATTAAAGTGACAGAAACGTTTTGCAGATACACGTTGAATACATACATACTCTGAAGTTTTGGCTTTTTATCCTAAACAAATCAGTTTTGGAGCAGAAACAGCTTCTGGCCAGCAGATAAAAACAACAAAAAAATCTGTTTCAAATTGCATTTTAAGATGTTACCTGCATCCACTCATAAATACACAAACATTATGCTTTACATTACATCAACCTCAGAAAAGTGAGACAAAATCTGGAGCATCAAAAAAAACATTTTTATTTTAAAATGGAAGTAAAGCTAAAAAACTGTAATATCATTCACAGCAACTCGGTTTTTCTCGTGTTTTAGTTCATAAAACTGCTTTACTTCCTGATTTCTGTGGCTCATATCAGTAAAAAACAATGCAAACACAATAGGGCGGATTGATGAGCGTTTCTGTAAAATCACATGACCCTTTTGGTCACATGACTCAGAAACCCAGAAGCATAAATTGGTTGCAGATCATTTCACAGTTTATAGATGGGACCGTCTTCTTCCTGCTCAGATCTGTAGAACTTTTCAACCCGACAACAGAAGGTAGGATCAGTTTTATTATCTATTGTTTGAGACTCAGAAAGCTGGAAAAAGGACATTGTTAATATATTTTAGGAAATAGAAATACAATTGCATAATAACAATTGTATTTATATTTATATTGTGTTGAAATATAAATATCTCCTTACATTTGTATTATTTACTACATATTTATTATATCCTCATTTGTAAATCACATGTAATAGTAGCATTACACTCACTGTTGCTGTTAAAATAAGGTTTCATAAATATTTCTTTAAGATTTGGTTTAAGGAAGTGAACACAGGTTTATTTTTTTCTGAATTTGTCAGTTAAACCTAAACAGGATTTTCCTGTTTTAGGCCTCAGCTTTATACGAGAACAATGTTGGTTAAACAGCAAAGTGCAAACATTATCATATTAAAAGATTTCCTACAGCATTAGTTACTGAAAATAAACATAAAATGTGTCATTCAATAGTTTTTAATCAGGAGGATCTAAAGTTGTATTTCTGTAAAGATTTGTTTTATAAATGACATCTTTTCTTTTTATATATTTCTTTTTCACAACTTGTTTCTGATAAGACAGAAAAACTTCAAGTTTGAACTTCTGCTTTCTCTTTTATAAAACTGTGATGAATCAGCTGGTGATCTGAGTAGAGCTACATGATGTATTGAATTTATTGCCATGTTTGACATTGACTAAATAGATATTTCTAGAATTTTGTAACGATTCTAAAATATTCATGAATTTATTTTGAAATTTCTTTTTCAGGTTCAACTGTGACTGTTTGGAAGTTTTTTATGACAAGTGATTCAGGTTTTTTTATTACGTTTCATTTGATTTATTTGTCTCAATCTTTTCAGATTTCTGATTTGGGGACTACCATGGCACAGTGAGTATATCTGGACAAAACCATTAAAGCAATTGATCCTAAAGTTAGAGGAAGTTCTGTGGTTCAGTTAGAAATACTTACAGGGACACAAAATTATGGGACATTTCCAACATTACACAACCCTGAAGCTTGTTGCTGCATGTCAGAAACCAGACATGCAGCAACAAGTTAGCTTGTTGCTAACTATATAACAGAAACCACCCTCCCAGGTTTATGTGGCCTCACTTGGTTTTCAGGACACAATTTAGACATAGTTTTGGGAAACTAACACCAAACCAATACTAACTTTAGTGACCTCTGATTGGCGTAACTGGGTGTCTTTACCCGTGTGAACAACAATCTACTTATATTATGGTCATCCTCAGTCAGCAGTTTCTGGTCCAATTTGATGTCTGGCCCTGAAAAACGTTGGACTACAGTTGCTGGTGTCTCTAGTGCCTCGTTTCTGACTGTGTAACTGCCTGTTAGTAAAGTTGGTTTTCTCAAAGAGATAATTGGAACAGATTCTTTAAAACTTGTTAAAGTATTGTCTGATAAAGAGCTTAACTCTGATCAATAATCAATACATGCTGTGATCTTCTTGGAGAAGTGGCCAATAATGATGAAGAAACGTTTCTCTCTGTAAACTGCAAACTCAGACTTGTGCTGTTAATAGTTTTAGCAAAGCAAATTGGATTTCTTCCATCTGCTCTTTCTCCACATTCAGTGATTCAGTCACTCTGTATTTCTGCTGCAGCTGAAACTATAAAGATGTGCCATTAATTAAAACATCACTGAGTACATTTAAAGATGTGTTTATGATTTCTATGTGCATATGACATAAATCTATCCCACTGTAATATTTTTTAAACTATAAGTCTTATTTTAAAACATGCACTGAACATCTTTATTGTTATTACAGGAACAGAAACTATTCATCCAGATTTGAGGAGATTTTCTCCAGTAGTGATCTAGTTTGTTCAGGATCTCCTAAGATCTACCAGCTGAGAACAAAGATACAGAAGATTGGATCTCTGACCTCAGTAACTGTTGGTGAAAAACAAGAGACCAAACCAAATAAAACCATCTTACTGGTTGGTGAAACAGGAACAGGAAAATCTACTCTGGTTAACGCTCTGTTCAACTACGCTGTGGGAGTGAAGTTTGAGGATGAAATCTGGTTTCAGGTCGTAGCGAACGAGGACAGACGTCAGACATCAGACGTGATCGTCTATCAGATCTTTGGTTTTGAGAATCAAACTCTGCCGTTCTCTCTGACCATCATTGATACTCCTGGATATGGAGACACACAGGATGCTGATCATAATAATATCAGGATCAATCAGAAATTAATGGAGTTATTCCAATCAGCTGATGGGATCCAGGAAGTTCATGCAGTTGGTCTGGTGATGAAGGACAGAGAGAATCCAGTCAGTGACCGACTGAAGTACATCTATGATTTTATTAAGTCTCAGTTCGGAAAAGATGTGGAGAAAAACACCGTAGCTCTGATGACAAATTCACAGGGAGAAGAACCTGCTGATACTCTTGAAGCTCTGGAAGCTGCAAATATTAAATGTGCCAAAGATGAAGAGAATGAAATAGTTTGCTTCCAGTTTGATAACCGTCAGGATAAAAAGCAAACAAAAAAATCTAAATTATCTCTAGAAAATGCTTGGAGGTTATCAAGAGGAGGAATGGAAGAGTTCTTAGGCTTTCTAGAAAACTCTCCACCTCTCCAGCAGAAGGTCGTGATGGAAGATCAGAAAGAACGGATCAGACTGACGGCCTGCATCCAGAACCTGCAGGAGAGAATCAGGTTCACTGAGCTAAACCTGAGAGATGTGGAACGAACTCAAGAGGCTCTTTGTATTAACAAACAGAAGATGACAGATTTAATAAAAAAATACACTAAAAATTTGAATGTACTTATTCCTGAGACCTACAAAGATATGGAGCCTCTTAGAGATGAAACATGTGGTTCAGACACAGCTGTCATCTGTCTTGTCTGTAAGGAGAACTGTCACTATCCTGGATGCACAAAGGCTTTAAATGCTCAACAATGTGAAGTGATGATAAATGGAAAATGTACTTCATGCACCAACACGTGTCCTGCATCAGAACATGTGAAACAAAACTTGAGATTTGTGATCAAGACCAAGATGGTTGAGAGGAGTCAGGAAGCCCTGGAACAACAATATAAACAGGAAGCAGGAGAGAAGAAGGTGAAGCTTTCAGAAAGACTTGAAAAGGAGAAAATGAAACTAACAACAAAGAAGAGACAATTAATAAATGAAGCGTATGGGCTTTTCATCCAACTGCAAGAGTTAGCTAAGAATGATGATTCAATTGATGATTTTCCACTTGTGTCATCTGTGACTTCCTCATGAACAAGATGAAAGGACCAGGAGATGAAGAAAAGTTACAGAAACTGGAGGAAATATACAACCAAATGGACGAGGGAACCAGAACATCGCTACAACTCAAGTAGGTATTTTCAAAATGGCACTTCATGCTCTTCCAGATTATATTAGAGGAACTGATCGATATTTGTAGGTTTTACAGAACAGCATTTCTGTCAATTATGAGGGTTTTTCTTCATCTCAACCTCCAATTTGGTGGAAATTAGCATCTGCCACTGGCCAAATGTGGGTAAAAGTACAAAGTGGCGTGTAAATTAGAGCAACGCACCGCCACCAAGGCGGGTTGACCATTTTTATTTTATTTTTTTAAGGTTTTGTTGGCTCGAGTGGCCTTTATTTCAAAGTAGTTTGACAGGAAACAGGGTAATGCAGCAAATGTCACCAGGCCTGCCACCTGCCACGAGGACTAAGGCCTCAATACGTGGGTTGTGCTTTGCCCCTGCACCACCACAGCACAAAAATTACTATATTAAATGTAACTAATCTACCACGACAGCTCATTGGTTGATTTTATTGACGGACATTGGGCGTATCCAATGAAATCCCTCTGTCCACCTTGGCCCCGCCCCTCTAAGGTTATCAATAGAGCCACTCAAGCTGACCGGAGTCCGAGAAAAGTGAGCGGATACGAGACAGAAAAACTACAACAACAAAAGCTAAAGGGAGCATAAGCCCATTCAGAAACATGTCAGTCTAACTGATATGTTTACCACACTAACTTTACCTGCTGCAGCAGATTGAGGAGCAGAGAAGAGGAGGAATTAGTGATTGAATGGATTCATTATCGTTGGAGGAGGATGATGATGAGAGACGTGACCAGGGACAGATTGAGGAAGAGTTCAGATTAGCTGCTGCTGCCGGTAAGAAGGAGTGGAAATGTTCCTGAAGAAGGAGAGTTTCATGTAGGGAGGAGGGCAGATGTGTGAGAGTCCAGGAGGGGGAATCCAACACTAATGTAGCAGGCAGACAGAAAAACACTGGAATAACACAGGAATGATGACGGCCAGTGGAATTAATAATGAACACATTCTGAGATATTTTAGTAATAGTTGTAGCCAAAATGTGGAAAAGTTCAACGTAGGAAATGATTGCAAGAACGTTAGAGTTGTCTAGTTAAAGTTTGCTCTAAGAAATTACTTATTGCACTACACCTCTGTTAAGGAGTCCATGCTTTATGTTAAACTCATTTCTATATGTGTGGTAAACTTATTGTCAGTAAATCATAGAGTTAAGAATAACTCATATTTAAAATAATTTGCTTTTACTGGTGGGGTTTGTAATTGAAAGAAAAAACCAGTGGCTGGTGGAGAAAATCTTTAATTTTCACCCCTGGTTTGAACCAAAAGGCAACAAAGTAAAAACAGAACATTTTGCATTAATATCCCTTTGTGATAACAAAAACACAATCAAAGCTGTTTTTTCATCTCGTCTTGATGGATGAGCAGAGATCAGGAAAATTATTGTTTTCAGTTTTGGCTCCACAGTCCTTGGAAAAGTGAGGAGCTGATGGATCTTCTTGTGATCAACCAGATCATGTGAATTATTGAGTTGATAAACTGGCTGCTACAAAGAGAGGGAGCATCTCCTCAGTTTTCCTACTTTACAGTGATGTATAATACAGAAGACGGGGTTTCTATATTCAATAAAGACACAATGCCTATTCTGAGTTCAAAATACAGGAAGATTTCAATTTTAAGTGACAGATGGCAACCCCAATAAAATACCCAAAAGAAATCTCTGGTGTAAAATTTATTTCCTGAATCTGCAGAAATTATTGAGGTTTTTATTTCCTCACCTTTATTTATACACATATAACTTACAAGATCTATTTTTCAACAGTGACTTATTAACAAATAGCTGCATGTCTGTTAGCCCAGGCTCTTTACTTGATAGGGCTACATTTCTCCTTTTCATTGATGGTTCATGACACCAACATCCAGAAAAATAGCCTTGGTTTAAGTTATGCCTCTAAATTTGAATGAATATTGTTTGAATTTTTAATAACACAGAGTTTGGTTCTGCAGGAAGGGAATGCCCTCATCTAATCAGGAGGCTTTGATCTCAGAAAGTGTTCAGATCCATGAAGGTCCTCCTGCTGTCTACCAGGTGATACCAAAGAAAGAGATGATGGGAACTCTGAGCAGACTGACGGTTGGAGAGGAAGATGAGAGGAAGACCAATAAAACCATCTTACTGGTTGGTGAAACTGGAACAGGAAAATCTACTCTAATCAACGCTCTGTTCAACTTCGCTGTGGGAGTGAAGTTTGAGGATAATGTCTGGTTTCAGATAGTAGAGGATGAGAAAAGAGATCAAACAGAAAGTCAGACATTAGATGTGATTGTCTATCAGATCTTTGGTTTTGAAGGTCAAACTCTGCCGTTCTCTCTGACCATCATCGATACTCCTGGATATGGAAGCACCAGAGGGATTGAAGAAGATAACTCTGTCAGTCAAAGATTGTTGGATTTGTTTCGATCAGAGGATGGAGTTCATCAGATCAATGCAGTGGGTCTGGTAATGAAGGCCAGTGATAACAGACTGAGTGACCGACTGAGATACATCTTTGATTCAGTGACGTCTCTGTTTGGAAACGACCTGGAGAGAAACATTGTAACTCTGATCACTCACTCTGATGGAAAAACACCTGAAAATGTTCTTCAGGCTCTGGAAAAGGCAAAGATTAAATGTTCTAAAAATGAGAAGAATCAACCTGCTCACTTCCTGTTTAATAACCAGCAGAAGCAACAGAGATACACAGAGAAAGATATAAATGCTTCAAAATACTCCTGGGACTTTACAAATGAAGAAATGGGTCATTTGAGAGACTTTCTGAAAAACACCAAACCTCAACCACTGAAAACAACAGTGGAGGTTCTGAATGAACGGATCAGACTGACGGCCTGCATCCAGAACCTGAAGGAGAGAATCGAGCTGAATGAACAGAAACAGAATGAAATAAAACAGATTAAAGAAGCTTATAATAAACATGAAGCTGAGATGGAGAAGAACAAGAACTTCACTATACAAGTTGATGAACCGTACAAAGAGAAAGAAACAATCAGTGGAGGAAAGTGGGGGTTATGGTTTTATAAAGGAGCCGTCACCTGTGATATTTGTGAGGAGAACTGTCACTACCCTGGATGCACAATAGCCTGGTATCCATCACGCTGTGAGGTCATGAAGCGAGGTCGCTGCACAGTTTGTACCAACAAGTGTCCTGCATCAGATCATGTCAAAAAAACCTGGATATATGTGACAAAGACCAGAAAGGTTCAGAAGACCCTGAATGATGTGAAGGAGAAATATAAACAAAATAAAGCAGAATGTGAGAGCAAGGGGAGTCTTTTGGAAAACCTTGAAAAGGAAACCAGCAAACTGACAGGAGAGCTTTCATTGCTGCTGGATGAGGCCTTTGGTTGCGTTACCAAACTGGAGCAGATTGCTATGAATGTCAACTCAGGATCCACTTTGGTACATCTGGACTTCCTGATAAAGAAGATGAGGGAAAAAGGAGACCAAGAAAAGGTCCAAGTTCTGGAGAAGCTGAAGATCAGGATGGAGAAAGAAAATGAAAGCCGATCTCTACTGCAGAATCCTGGGAAATGGTTTAAGGAAGTTCTGAATATAAAACACTAAAATGTTTTACTTTAATCCTTGCATCCAAGCTAAACATGATGTATCAAAATCATTAGCATTCAGAAACAATATTACTAAATAAAACATAAAAATCCATAGCTATAAACCAAAATTTACCATGTGAATTTATTCAGAAACGTTTTGCAGTATAGCTGTTTTTAGTGTTGCTTATTAATTTGTTCAAATCTAAAAAGCTTAAAATTAGTTTTTCCTTTTTTAAGTGTTTATATAATAAACTCAAATACAGCATAATATTTTACTATATAAAGATTTTATTACAAAGATGAACTTTAGTTTGGATCAACTTCAAGTTTAACTGTTAAATAAAAACGTTGCAGTTTTAACTTGCAGTTATACCATTAACTGATAAAATACTTGTTTCTATGATTTGTTTTAGTTTTGATGTTTCTCTTGTATTATTTCACTGGATCCTTTATGTTAATATTTTGTCTAAAATAACAGTTTCTGAATTTAGACTCAGTGATAAAATCTTCTAATTAAAGTTTTTACAGCTCAGTGAGGGACCAGACTCAAACCAGGACAAAAAATGTTCAAAGTAGAAAAAGTTTCAATTTAATTCTTCCAAAAATAGTTAAAGCAGAAAGATTTAATGCAAGAATGAGTCAAAGGATAAGAAACACATTTAGGCCCAATTTATCTGAGGTCAACTGAACTTTAACTGAACACAAACAAAACTGACCTGCAAACAGAAGAAAAGGCTTAAATATGGGTGGAGTGACCTAGAACTACCACCAGAGGGAGACACAACATAACAAAAGAACCAACAAATACAAAATTAACTAAAGCGTACGATGAAACAAATAAAGCAAAACTAACTTTAACTTAGTACAAATAATAAGTGAATATTTAAGTGATAAAATTAACTAATTAAAATCAACTTGAAACAACAAAGTCTCCCTCAGAAAAACAAATGTTTGTTCCAGGTTTCCTGCTGGTTTTTATCAGCAGCACCACAAACAAAAGAACAAGTGTAAATAAACCAATCAGACAGACATTAACTAAAGTGTGCATCCATTAGAAAATATGTCTAAATAAAATAATTAACTTAAACAGACTAAAAGCTGTAACTAATATAAAGACAAATTAAATACTAACACGATGTGGAGGTAGGAACATCCACCACAAACTCACTGACTTTCAAAGGGTCAAATTTGTCTAGAGTTTTGTAAAATACTTAAACTTAAGTTATCACCATGGATTCTCATCACATATGAGAACAGAATTTAAACATTTGACATCATGCACTCTAGATGGAAATATTTAGAAGATAGTATAAGATGAAAATGATTCACTGCGGAAACCTGTTAAGAAAAAACCAAAAGCAAAATAAGTTGAAGATATTTAGATTTGTTGTTCTAAACTTCATCATATTGCGTTATGTCAGAATGAGGTGAGCGCTCTTCAAATCATCTTAAAACTGTATATAGAAAAACAAAATTTTCTTCCTTCATATTAATCAATATGCATTTTATTTTTAAATAATCAGTTTGTCTTGTTTGAATGATTTTTTATGTGTTAAATTCTGAATAATTTCAGGGAGAAAAACTTAAAAAGGCTGACAGACAGATGAAGCATCTGAGCAAAGATGAAAATCTGTTTACTTTAAAATGGCTGAAGTGAAAAATAAACATTTTCACACGAAGTCAGGATGTGATGCTTCAAGTATAAAGGAACATAAACAGAAAGGTTATTGTTACCCAGCAGGACCTTCATGGGTTTTTATTGGAGTCGAAGATTTGACTGGATTAACAGTGGAAACCAGTAGAGCTTCTCCTGAAATGTGACTGAAGTTTCTGTGCTGTAATGTTCTGATGATAATTTATAAAATTAAGTTTTCATCTCTCTGTTCATCCTGTGGGAACTGGACCGGTTGAAAGAAATCACCCACCAAGGTCCAACCAGGTTTTAATTTACTTTTGGTTTTACTGAATATTTCCATCGTTTTGTGATTTACTCCATATATTTTTGATTTTTTGTTGATTTCTTTTTCCATGTTCTCTAATCTTTCTCAGCTGTTTAATTGAATTGTGTTCTGTTTCTGCTAAAGCTTTGCAATAAAGGACAATTAAATCAGAACCAAAGTTGGACATTTGAATTATTTTTAAAGGCATTTTTGGTTCTTTGGTAGTTTAAACACTGGCTGCTTGAATTCAATAAATACAGGAATATCTAAATGGCTCTCACTCCAGTGCGCCCCCTAGAGGCCTTAGAGGAAGACGCATCACGGAGTTTGACCCTCAACGTGGAGATCTGGTTTGTGCAACTTCAGCAGGTCGAGAACTTGGACAAAGGTTGACATAAACATAAACTAATTAATTGTGTCGTATAATATAATGTTTTCTTTAATTCCTTCTACAGATGATCCACTGGGTCTTTAAGTGTTCAGGTGTAGAAGTTCAGGTGTAGAAAACCTGAGCAGGTTTATCTGTTCTGTGAAATATTATGCCAGTGTAGTGGGACCAGTATGATCCCACTTTAAAGTTACCTTTAAGGCACAAACTCATTACAGATGAGGCTTTCATCCAATTTACAATCATTTTATTTACTATATTAAAGCACATTTTCTTTACTCAATATGAAATAGTTGTAAGTTGGAGCCACAATCACTGTCACACACTAACATTAGACTGTTAGTGACCTAAACAAAAGAAACCACAGCAAATAATAAAAAAGGAAATAATTCACCACAAACCAGAAAAAGAACCACCTCCTGGGTACAAATACAAAATCAATTAAATCACAGCAATAAAAGTGTTTCTGTTCTCCAATAAACATCCAAGCAGCTCTAGGTTTAGTCCATAACGAGCTGAAATGAACTGAACCAGGCTGCAGCAGGAGACATGGAGCATCACATAGATAGATAGATAGCATTTATTGTCATTGAACAGAATTCAACGAAATTTCCATTGCAGCTCCCGGCAAAAGGTCAAATATATACAGTATAAATAAGCAAACACACAATAATAATAATAACAATATATACAACTAAATTAACTAAAGGCACTCAACCACACCAAAGAAGTAGCAGCAGGTCCAATTATGGCAAAGTACAGATAATGTGACAGTGCAAAGTGCAGAACAATGTGGCTGTGTGGGGGTGGGGGATATGTATGTGTGACTGCGAGGTTATGATATGTGTGGGAGGGGGGGGCGGCAGGGAGTAATGGCTCTGACGGCTGTGGGGAAGAAACTGTTTCTCAGTCTATTTTCACATGCAGAGCGACGGGCAGAAAGCCAGCAAACAACTGCAGCATCATTCAAGAAAGAACAGTAAAAAAATAGAAATGGGTTAGGGCCAGAAACCAGAGAACAGACTCGAGGTGAGGCAGGCAGTTCTCGTGTCTCACGGCAGGGGGCGCTCATGATCCAGACATTGTGACTCCACAACTGCAGAGTAAGAGACGGTAACAGCGAGCTAGCCCTGGAGCTAGCCATGGAGCTAGCCATGGAGCTAGCCATGAAGCTAGCCCTGGAGCTAGCCATGAAGCTAGCCATGGAGCTAGCCATGAAGCTAGCCATGAAGCTAGCCATGGAGCTAGCCATGGAGCTAGCCATGGAGCTAGTCATGGAGCTAGCCATGAAGCTAGCCATGGAGCTAGCCATGAAGCTAGCCATGGAGCTAGCCATGGAGTAAAGTGCAGCAATATATTTATAGTTTTCTCCTCTTACCACATCAATCACTTATTAATAATCGCAAAATAAACATTAAGCCTAAAGCCATACTACTAATAATGTAATAATAGTAATAATAATGTTCTGCTCTTTGTGTGGGAAATATCTCAGTGTTTTTTTTGTTTTGTTGTTGTCAGTTGCTATGGCAACGAGTATGCGCGTAGTTGCTCTGATGCTGAGAGCGAGAAAGACGTGATTTGAGTTTCACTTTGACGGTTTTTCCCTTTGCTGTGGAGCACGAAGTGAAGAATATCTACAGTACATGTCCAAGTTTGATTGAGTTAAAGTTATTCTACGGCGGCAGTGCGGCTATGGATGTAAAGGAATAGTCTTTAGCGTTGTCCGCATGCGCGAAATGTCCTTATGTAAACAATAACATGCAGAGGGTCTATATTTGTACATCTGATTATGATTAAGTCAGAGCCTCACCAGCTATGACCTCACCATACGTCACTGGTACAAACTTTAAACTACTTTAATAAACTTAACTTAATGCACTGATGGCTAGGATCAATTATAATCTGACTGAATTAAAATGACTTCTGGGTTATTGGGGGGTTTGTTTGTTTTTATATTGATTGTTGGTCTCAGTGTTCAATTTTCTCAAGCACCAATTCACAACAAATGTCATCTCAATGCACTTTGAAGTTAAATCATTTTAGTTCAATCACATATATACCAATTGCTATTAGTTAACAGTACAATTAGCTCTGTTCATTAAAAAAAGAGTTTCAAGTTTGTACCAAAGGAAACCCAGCAGAATGAATGGAGTCATGACTGTCAGCATTCACTCCACCTGGCCAGCAGGGGGCGACAGCAAATCGTTTCCGCTGAGTCATTGACTTTACAGCAATCCCTCACACTGAGCATGCATGTAGCGACAGTGGAGAGGAAGAACTCCCCTGTAACAGGAGGAAACCTCCAGCAGAACCAGAACCGGGCTCAGAACCAGCAGCCATCGACCACGACTGACTAGAGCCGAGAGAAAACAGAGCAGAGACACAACAGGTCAGCTGGTCAGGAGATCTTTCTACGTTCATGGAGGTGAGAAGTTAACAGCAGGAGAGGGAGAACAGGTAGGTGATGGCAGCATCATGCCAGTTGATGCCCGCCTCCAGGAAGGAACCAGCCAATCAGAACACCGGACCAGAGGGAGCTTCTATGGAGAGAAAAATAACAAAACAAAAGGAGAAATAATGTAGTAGAAATAAGTTATCTAAACCTGCAGCAACATAAATACAGAGATAGAGCAGGATAACCTAGACCTGTCAAATATTGGAAAAAGAAAACCCATTCTCAATGATCAATAAACATTAAAATCTAACAAATATTTAACACTGAAACTGGAAGATATTTGAAATATCCAAAATGAAACAAAATGGATTATGAAGTTTCTAAACAACGTCCATTGTTGGGTGAACGATGAAGACTTTTCTGTCCATCGCTGGCGGACGATGAAGGTGAAATCAGACAAAAAGATCATGGAGGAGGATTCCTGAAGGACGACAGAACAGGTTCAGGTTTCAGGTCAAACCTTTAACAGCTCAGAATGAAACAGTCACTTTTCAAAACTCACTTGTAAATATCACTTAAAGAGCAAAAGGAGTTTTCCTGAAGAATGCAGCATTTCTTAAAGACTCCTGAGAAAGTTTGGAGTCAGAATGGAGAACTGGATCAGGAAGGTTCTGCCTTACCTGTTCACCTGGGAACACTTTCAGGACTTCCTCCAGAAAACACACTGAGCCCGATGATACGGTCACTAAGGTCATCCATCAGCATTGGATGGATGACCGCTCGCTTAGTTTTCACACCTCGACCCCACATGACCCTTCGGTTGCTCACAGATCAGAGAATCACAGATCTGTTCTGGTCGTTGGACCCAAGACCAGAACACCTACCTTTCATATATCCTACCGTGTTTTCCTGCGTTGAGCATCATGGATCGATTGGATCGACTGCTTCATTCTTTACCAATTTTCTTGAACTCATCCAGTGACTTCAAAGCCTTGAGGCGTGGCTACAGGAAGTAGCAAACCACATTTCCTGCCATTGGGTTCAGAGTCCAGACATAGCGGCCATCTTGATATCCACATTTCCTGCCTTTCTGAAGCCATCTGGTGTCTTCAGAGTCCATCACAACAAAAACTGTTGAATGTCTTCTGTATCTTTGTCATCTATATACCATGTGGTGTCGACCTTAAACTCTCCATATG
Organism: Xiphophorus couchianus; assembly: GCF_001444195.1. NCBI lineage: Eukaryota > Metazoa > Chordata > Actinopteri > Cyprinodontiformes > Poeciliidae > Xiphophorus > Xiphophorus couchianus. The sequence goes on from NC_040235.1 coordinate 914,507, forward strand.
AGCTCAAAACCACCATACATCACTACAGACAAACTGGGAATGCATGTGGTGACAGTAGAGAGGAAAAACTTCCCTTTAACAGGAAGACTCCTCCAGCAGAACCTCCTCCAGTGGCTCAGTAAGAGACCAACTGTCACGACCCCGGGGATTAGAAAGGACAGAGCAGAGACAGAAAGAGAAGAGCTGCTCCAGGAGTGTTTCTGAAGGAGAAAACAGTTTAGTAGAAAATCCTTTAGCAGATTTTTATCTGTGAGGAAAAAAAGTTTGGTTCAACAAAAGGTCAGCCTGTAGCTTAGTCTACGAGAGAAACTGGGTTAAAAACACTTAAAGACCCAGTGGGTCATCTGTAGAAGGAAAACATGTTAATCTGAAACCTGCGAACAAAAGATGAATTAGTGTGAACATTACCTCTGTGACCTCTGACCTGCAGCTCCAGCTGATCTCTTCGTCGTCCAGATGAAATGAAATCGCATGAAGCCGCGCTTTACTTCGACTCAAAAATAAATTTGTTCTGACGTTCTACTCAGTACTTGAGTAACTTTTTATCAAATACTTTTTTACTCAAGTAATTTCTTGGACGGATAAGTTTTACTTTTACTGGAGTAAAAACATGTTGAAGTTGTTTTACTCTGTTTGTGGGAACTCTTCCTCCTCTCCTCCACCTGGTGTGAACGTCCTGAAAGCAGATTGGACTTTAATTCAGTTTGAGTGAAACTGGTAAATGGCCGACCGGCCTAAGTTTACATGTTATTTAACACTTTACATGTTACAAAATAAATTATTTTAAAGAACTAAATTAATTAGTCACACATTTCTGTCATTGTTTATTTTAATTCACATAAGCAAACATGTAAAAACTATTTATATACAATTATTTTAAACACTGGAGAATATTACAAAAAATGTCATTTGAGTTTACAAAATGTAAAATCATGCAAATAACAAAAAGACAAGTTTTATTCAACAATCCAACAGAAAAGCATCAGGAGAAATAAATAGACATTAAACTGATGAGGACGTTGTTGGTAACAATCCCTCAAAGTAAAAACCTTTGTGCACTTTAGACACTTTCAGTTTGTTTTGGTCTGAATGTGGAGCTTTGTAACTTCATCTGTTGGTGATTTAAACTCAACAACGTTACAGAAACTTTTCCTGAAAGGTTTGATCATCAGGAGGGAAAAATGACAAAAGCTTCAAATTTCTCCCAAAAACCAGCAGCAGATCCTGAAAACGGGACCAGAAACCAGCAAATTCTGAGTCTTTGGTGTTTGGATCAAAGCTGGACGACAGAACCAGAACCGACTCTGGTTTCCATGTAAGTAAACTTCATTTGTTTTGTTCCAAAGGGCTCTAATAACCTCAGATGTTCAGTCAATATAAGCCAACATTAATTTAGAGATTTTCTCAACATGATTAATCAGTTTTCATCCTGATCCAGTTCGGTCGGGATGTCGTTGTTCTTTCTGGTATCTGAGCATCAAACCAAACCAGATGAGGTTCAGATGATGGAGTTTATACATTCTGCCCAAGTGGAGCCATCTAGTGGCTCAGTTTTAGATTGCACTTTAATCCACAGGATCCTTTCAGAGAAACTGTTTGCAGCAGAAACTGGAAAATACCCAGAATTTTGTACAGTTGGGCTCAGAAATGTTCCTGTAATACGCCGTTATGATGCATCGCATGTAAAGAGCTTAAAGATCCTCCTTCAGTAGATAAATGTCTGATGATGCATTTAGTGTCATAAAAGCAGTAAAACCTTTACTGTGGCGCTTTCTAAATAATAAACAGTGACTTCATGGTTTGGAAGATAAAAACACTTTTGGCTCATTTGGCAAGAAAAAAAAAGGTTTTGTTGTTTTGTTTTTGTTTAGGAGGGAGAAAAAATCAGATTTATATCCTGGATTTTAAAGAAATGTTTATAAACACTCAGTTCTTAATGAGATGATCAACATAAGAGCCCAAGGTTTTATTCTTAATGCCCAATCTAAAACCAAACCCTCATAACTTCCAGATTGTTCCTATAAATCGTTCAAAGTGGTTTGGATCAACAAGTTCTCCAGTTTTTGTGTTTCTTCACTCATTTCCAGAGAACTTTTTTAACTCAGACTCAAATAATCCAGAAAAATCATATAAACTTAAAGCATGATGTCAGCGTAGCGTCAACCCAATGAGCAAACATGATTAAAATGTTTCTTCACTGTGTAAATACACAGAGACTCCTTGTTAGCAGCTAGCATGGCTAACGGTAGTTAGCACCATAACAATTTGTTCAGGTAAAACCAACTCAACATGTGGTAGACATCAGAGACCAGAGAGTTTATCCCCTAGAGAAAGTCTTGATCGGGACTGAAGGAGATTCTAGATGTGACCTCATGATGCTAATGTGCTACAAACTAATAAATGATTTAGGCTCAAAAACACAAACATAAAATGCAACAGAAAAAACCTGCAAAGACAAAAATAAATCAATCAACAAACCTCTTACTCCCACAGAAAATGCTGCAAATTGTAAAAAAGAGCAAAAGCTGCAACCTAACTCACTAAACAGAAGTCCTCCTCGCCAGCAGGGGGAGTCTGGAGTTGGTAATATAAACATGTTGATACGCTGTGGTTATATAATAATGTAATATACTCTGAAAAAGTCGTGAAGTGAAACACACCCTCTCTTTCTTCCTCCAGCTTTCTTCTAGTCGGCTCCCCCTTGTGGTCTGGAGGACTTCTGTTTGATGAAACAAGTTTGCAGCGTTTTCCATTTTGGTTCGTTTCCTTATGAAATTTAACCTGCCTTTTGTTTCTATGCTTTGCTTCCTCCAGATGATCTGGACTCTTTAGAACAGATCACTTCCTGTTTCCTCTGTTGACATTTGAAAATTTACACAATCACTCATGTTTGGCTGTGACGTACGTAATGCATCAGTTCAATGATATGAAGTTTACCAGAAATGTTCTGCCCTGTAAACAATCATCCTCCACTGGGAAGAGGGAAGAGCCGATCTGAACGAGGCTGTTAATAATTCAACATCTGTAAGTCGGTTCTGACCATGAACTGACCGGCTTCCTTCACTTCCTCTGCTGCCGTCGCAGAAACTACAGATGGACTATGACTCTAAAGCAGATTAGAAAATCAACATTTTTGTTCAGAACTTCTTCTGTTCACTGATTGGCCTGAATTTTTTCTGGAGAAATCCAAATCAATGGGAGGAATCCCAGACTCAGCAGTGAAGAGAGTTGAGAATTGAGTGGAAGGCAACAGACAGCCTACTGTTTCCTGTGACTGCAGCCATTTTGGTTTGCATTCAGGTTTTTGGCATTTGCAGCACATTTTCACCCGTCAGTCACCAAACTTCACTGGAGAATCGATTCTTCAAGGTCTGACATGTCTAAGGTGTAAAATCTGGACTGAGACCATCAGGAATTCTGGAGAACCGTTGATTCAAACCAGTAAAAGATCTCAGGAACATCTGGATCACAGGAAGTGGGTGGTTTAAAACCTTTGCACAATACTGACCAGAGGTTTCCTGTTTACTTGGGTTTGAACTGAAATCTGTTCTCTGAGCACCAGCAGAAAAACTGTAAAGGCTCCAGAGACGATTCATACCAGACAGAACTTCACCAGATATTAGTCTGTACCCGGAACCAAAAACCAGATCCAGAACCGAACCAGAACTGGACCCAGAACCATGGGCTAAAGGTGAAAAACATGCAGCATGGCGGTCCATCTGGTCTCATAGTGAAGTCCAAACTCTGGTTCTGAGTATCTGGTACCTGCTGCTGGTTCTGGACCTTCAGAAAGTCTCTGACCAGAAATCCTGGAGGTTCTGTTGAGCTGAAGAACCGGTTCTACTGAATCCGTCCCGGAGAAGCAGAAACAGAACCGAATGTTCTCCTGTAGAGAAGTTAAACACTGACAGGAAATGGACCTGGTCACTTCCTGCTCCATAAAGGCCCAAAAGTTTCTGACATTAGAAAAACGAAGCAACGCCTCAGAAGATCTGCGATATTCGCTGGACTCTCCTCCAGCAGTCGTCATGGCAACCGGCTCTGTAGTGTTGAATCGTTTTGGCTCCTCCTCCTCCAGATGATCAATAAAACGATATTTTCTGATCAGTTCGTAGGGAAGAAGAGGATTGTTGCCATGACGGATGATGAAGCAGGTTTGACCTTTGACCTGGCTCTCAGTCTGACCTCCTACCTTCGTCCAGGTTAGCAGTTCTCCTGCAGCTCTTTGGCCCTGGTCAGGATGAGGTGGACGTCTGAGATCGGATAATCCTGCAGAAAGAAAAGATTTTAACTTCAGTAAATAAACCAGAAATTAAGAAACTGATCCGGGTCAGAAAACCTAAATATGAAACAATGAGACCAGAAAATCTGCTGTTTATTTTATTGAGATGTTTAATTAAAACATCATCTCAGTTTAAAATGTTTGATTTTAAAGTTTGAAATCAACACAAACAATAAATTAACTGAAAGTAACAAATAAACTTTAGAAGATTCAGGAAGGTTTTAACATTTAATTCACATTTTGGATAAATTAGGATTTTTAAATTTAACTGGTTCTAGAATGAACTTTAAGATTTGAATTCAACAAATGATACAGCAGTTTGTGGCATTTAATTGTCAGATGGAACATTTCTTCAAAGTAAATAGTTTTAACTCTTAAAACAATTTCTCCTGATCAGAAAACCAACCTGGTTCTGAACTTGGAGTCTTGATGTTTACATTTCAGCAACGAGGCGATTCAGTCATTTATGACATAATAATAATTATTAAACTACATATTTTAATTAGATTTAGTCAAATATCAAAATAACCAAGAATAACCAGAACAAAGTTCCAGTTATTAATCAAATGAACTAACCAGCTGGTTTTAGTCTAGGTTTAAAGGAACTCAGTGTTTCGGCTGTTTTTCAGTTTACTGGAAGTTTGTTCCAGATTTGCAGTGAATAGAATCTGAATGCTGCTTCTCTCCGTCTGGTTCTGGTGGCAGAGCAGAACCAGAACCAGACGACCTGAGAGATCTGGAAGGTTGCTATGACAACAGCAGCAGATCGTTAATCCTGGAAATGTTCTTCAGCTGAATCTCTGTCAGATATGGAGACAAAAACGTTTGATAGTCATATAGAAGGCTGATTTTAGAACCGTCTTTATGTGGCTCTGAAGGTTAAGGTCAGAGGTCAGCCTGATCTCTGGTTTCCAGATGGATGAAGTGAAGCTGTGTGTTGACTCTAGAATTATAAATCTAGATCTATAACTTTAGATCGTTCCTCTTTAATAATTTCAGTTTCAGTTCAGAAAGTTTTGCAGATCCACACATTTATCTGTTGTCAGCATCTGATCAGTGATTGGATGGGGTCACAGGTCACCTGGTGACTAATACTTTTTGTTATAACCTGACATTAAATAGGAGGTTTCCTAGGACGGAGCCCTGGGGAACCCCACATGAGACGTCTGTTGGTTCGTTCCTGTTTTTTCTGCTCTTTAAAGTTTTAATTTGGTTTTAATTATTAAATGACAGCAGTGGACGTACCTGCAGCAGCCTCATGTTGGTGGTGAAGTCTCCGGACAGCAAGCTGTCCCGGATCAGTCTGGACAGGAGGACAGAGAGACGGGTCAGGGCTCAGCTACAGTAACGGGTCAGGACCAGAACCCATGCAGAACCTGGGAGCCTCACATGAGCATGGCGCAGCAGACCAGCAGCAGGAAGTGGAAGCGGTCCCGGTCGGAGAACAGGGAGTCCCAGATCCGGATGACGTCCGGCAGCAGGAACTCCTGGGACAGCAGCAGGGTGAGCCAGCGGAAGGTGAAGTACTGAGGCTTGATGTTCTGCTCCTCCTGTAGGACAGCACCAGAACCGGTAACGGGTCAGTTAACGGGTCAGAGTGAATAAAGAAACACTCCTGACCTCAGACTAAGTTACCAAGCTGATAACATGTTAGCATTGAGCTTCTAACGGTTTCACTAAACAGAATCTCTGCTGTCTCTGCTACAAACATCTACACTCAGCCTGGCAGGGCAAATAAAGCCTGGTGGCCGCCAGGCTGATAATCTACTGGAAACCCTGATTTAAACAGAAAGGAATGAAAAAATGACTAAATTTATTGGGGATTATTTCATTTTTGATTAAATAATTTCTATTTAAACTTTGTATTTAAATATAAATTAATGTAAACAGACTAAATGTATAAAAGTCAGATTTTTCCGGAGCGTTTCCAGACCAGATTGGTTTGCTCCTCCTCCTCAGCGGTGCGCTACCAGCTTGAGGAAGAGGAGCGCGGCGGTGCGTTACCAGTTTGAGGAAGAGGAGCACCCCTTTGAGGAAGAGGAGCGCAGCGGTGTGTTACCAGTTTGAGGAAGAGGAGAGCGGCGGTGCGTTACCAGTTTGAGGAAGAGGAGAGCGGCGGTGCGTTACCAGTTTGAGGAAGAGGAGAGCGGCGGTGCGTTACCAGTTTGAGGAAGAGGAGAGCGGCGGTGCGTTACCAGTTTGAGGAAGAGGAGAGCGGCGGTGCGTTACCAGTTTGAGGAAGAGGAGAGCGGCGGTGCGTTACCAGTTTGAGGAAGAGGAGAGCGGCGGTGCGTTACCAGTTTGAGGAAGAGGAGAGCGGCGGTGCGTTACCAGTTTGAGGAAGAGCTCATGGTCCTTGTCGCGCAGCATGGCGTAGACGCTCTCCATCCTGCAGGTGATGCCGCACTGAGAGTCGTCCAGACTCTTGATGAAGTTGTCGCGGTTCTCTGACATCAGGTTGGTGAAGCAGAAGAAGGTGTCGGCCTCGGCGTGCTCTGCAGGACGGAGCACAGCGCCGTCAGAACCAGAACCAGAAACAGAACCAGTACCAGAAAACCTGAATCAGAACCTTTCCAGGAGCTGCTGGGGTCGGTGGCGAAGGTGTAGTAGATTGGCCCGACGATCTCGTTCATGCCCTGGACGTAAGCGATGCCCGGGTTCAGCTTGGCGTAGATGAAGAGGATCCGCTCCACCACCTCCCAGTGCGCCTCGCTGCCGCTGGGCAGAACCTCGTACTCATTGGACGGGTACAGGTTCAGAGACTTTCCTGGTGAGCTGACCTGGACGGCAGAACCAGAGAACCAGAGATTGGGTTCAGGAGGTCAGAGGTCAGAGGACCAGCGGGTCAGAACCAGGAGATCAAAGTTAGAGAAGAACCGGGTTCCACAAAAACTAAAAGAAAAAACTGGAATGTTCTGATCCAGTTCTCACATTTTTTATGTGATCATAATAATAATAATAATAATTTTTACAGCTGATCTTGAACATTTCTTCAAAGTTTCTCTCTCACATCAGAAGCAAAACTTATTTTATACCAACAGATATTGTTGGTATCTGAGGAAAGCAAATAAAAAGTAAATGATTTTATTGATCCATATTAATAAATACAACAAAACATAAGAAATAAAAAGAGCAACAACTAAAATTTTCACTTTGTCTGATTATAAGATTTGTATTTTAAATAAATGTATAGGTTCCTTTATTCGTCTTCTGTGTAAACTGGTTTATTTTTCACTTTATTCATAAATAAATACCACAAGAAATTTTAATAGTATTTAATAAATAAATAAAAATAAAAATGAAGGTTATTTAATATTAACTTATAATGAAAACCCTTCAGGTCTAATCTCTATTTTATTATAAATGCTGCCTGCGGCGCCCCCTGCTGACTCACGTTGGTGACTCCGCTCCGGTTCCGGTTCACGGTTTGGGCCTTCAGCGTGGTTTGCTCCACGCGGCGCCGCAGCGTCTCGTAGTCGTTCTGCGGGTCCAGGATCAGCTGGCACGGATAGTCGGTGGGCCGCTGGAAGAATGCCATGTCCGGGTACAGCCGCCTGCAGAACCAGAACCGACCTGGATCAGAACCAGTCTGGGTCTGGGTCCGGGTCCGGTCCAAGAGCCCGGGTTCGGGTTCTTACCTCACATCCTTGTCGATCTGCAGCAGAATCTCGTTATCCTTGAAGTACGTGTTCCAGCGGCTGTCCGGGTTCGGGTTCAGCGGCTGCAACGCCAAAAGACCCGGTTCTGACTGGACCGGTTCTGACAGACCCGACTGGTCCGGTCTACCAAAACCAGGTAGAACTGGTACAACTAACTGGTACCAGTTCTACTGATTATGCAATCTGGGCCTTGCAGAACCACCTGTCAGAATCAGAACCAGAACCGGGTCAGTACTTACGTGGTCCTCCAGCGTGACGTCGGCTCTGGACAGACCCAGGTTGGCCTTGGCGATACCGGGCTGGATGATCATCTCTCTGAGGAACTGGGAGTAAACCTCTCTGTGGAGACAGGACAGAGGATTGGACCGGACCGGACCAGAACTTTCCTCCTGAATGACAGGAAGAGGAGGTTCTGCTTCAGTAGATGAACCGGACCTCCAGGCCCGTTATGCAACAGGACTCAGAACCAGAGAAACGGGTCTCTCTGGTTCTGATGAAACAAGCAGCTAAAGTCCAAACAGAACAGCAGCTATTGATTATTACTGATCAATAATTTGGCTGATTGAGAATAATCAATTAATCATTAGAACAATTATTGGAACAAAAGGTGATCAACAGAATCTGGATCAGCTGAAGCTGAAATCAGCAGCAGAACCAGAGAACCTTCTTCTGTCCAGTGAGCAGCGCCGGAGTTAAACTCCGCCCCCTGCTGGCCGTTACAGGCATGGCAACCTGAAGTCCGGCCCAGTCGGCCCGGTTCTCCTACCTCTGCTTCTTCAGGAAGGAATCCCATAACGTCTGGTCCAGAGGCAGGTAGTTCAGCAGAATCTGGAGGATAAATGAACCGGGTCAGAACACGGCCGGTACTTTCCATCAGGACACAGAACTTATTACAATAAATACAACAGAGATACAGGAAGTTCTGGGCCGGTCCTGGTCTGATTCAGGACCGGTTCCAGGTTGGTTGTGGCCTGTTCCTGGCCCGGTTCTGGGCTGGTGTCTAAACCGGTTCTGGACCTTCCTGTGAGTGAAACTCACCTTCCAGCACAGCGAGCGCAGTCCTTCCTCATGAGGGATTCCTGAGGGAAACAACCAGAGTCAGATTGAACCAATCAGAGCACAGCGTCTACTGGCTGGAGGTCAAAGGTTACCGCTGAAGCTCAGCTCCCTCAGCGTCGTCAGGTTGATGCTTTCCTCTCCCAAAGCCGATTTGAACTCTTGGATCCTGAAGAAACCAGGAGGAAGTTTGAGGAACAGAGATAATCTGTTACCATGGTATCAGATTAAACATTTACAGAATAAACTAAGTAGCAGCAAATCAATCCTGGCTAAGGCTGGACATATTCTGGATAATAAATCACTTCATATTCTATATAACTCTCTGATTTAACATATTTAACATATTGTTCAGAGGTGTGGGGAATTAATTAAAACTCTTTACATCCACTGAGTTTCCTACAGAAACATTAGAATCATCCATAATGTTGGTTATTATGAGAACACAAACCTGATATTATTAAAATCTAAAACTCTGAAATTGAAGATCTGGTGGAATTTAAAATTGGCCAAATTCTGTTTAAGGCGTCTAATAAACTGCAGCCTGAGCTCATAGAGAGCAAGTTTTATGAAAGAGAAGGAGATAAAACTTCAACTCAAACTTCAGGATTCGTAGTTTAACAACAACAAGAAAGAGTTTTGAATTTCAATTCATGGGGTAAAATTATGGAACAAGTTAAATGAGGAGTTAAAACAAAGTCAGAATTTAATACAATTTAAAAGGAAATATAAGGAGGTCATTTTCACTAGATATAGAAATATGGCTGAGAGTTGGCACTAATGTGTTTCCATAAACCGAGGCTAACACATATGAGTGTGTGGGTATGGATGTATATGTTTAGACAAACCCAGATAAAATGGAAAATTAATGAACCAGTTTATTTTTAGTTTTGATTGGATTTATTAATGAGGGTCCATCTGAAAATATTGTCTGAGTTTATGGGGTCAGAGGTCATCAGTTTCTTTCTTCTTCCTGCTCCTTTTCCAGCATGTTAAGATAACTGTGGTACAAAAATATGTCTTTAGCATTCCTTGTTCTAGTGCATGATTTTATACTACTATCATGTTGGAAATAAAGTTTCATTTTATTTCATAATAATCTGACGTCAGAGTTCAGTATGGACGGACGGATGGACCGATGTTCCGATAATAGTATATCGATCATCTATTTTGCAGCCTAATGCCAACAAAAGCTTCAGAAATCTTTTTTAAAATAACCTGCAGCTGTTTATTTTTTAGCTGCTGTTTGCGCACTCGTGTTTGCTTTTGATGACGTCAGCAGCTGAAAGCAGTCAGCTGACCTGCTAACAGGGAGCTAACGTGGCTAAACAGACACAGCTAACTGACTCAAACCGTAAAAACGTTTTAAAACCCAATTAAATGGCTTAAAATGAGACAATATAAACGGACATGAAGCCTGATGTATTAATAACGGATCAGATTAAATTAATTGTGTGTTGAATGTGAAGTTAGCCTTTGTTTGGTTAGCGGGGCTGTTAGCTCCAGCTAATTGATTCTCTGCGGTCCAGCTGCGTTTTTCTCCGGCTGCCTCTGAGTCTCACCTGAGGAGGAGAACTCACCTGTTCTTGTAGGCAGTAGACATGTCTGGCAGGTGACGCTGCTTCCCTTTCAGCCTTTCTCCCAGAAACGGGAATGAATTATTGGACTCAGGGAAGTTAGCCTGCTGGAACTTCCGCCTTTTCAGCCAGCAGGCAGAGCTACGGCGGACGGCGAGGGACAAACAAGCACATGACGCCGCATTCATTTTGCGTCGGAATCTGGAGCATCGTGACGTCATAGTCATACACAACATATAAAAGTAATTATGACCTGAACTCTGACCCCAAATTTCAAATCAGTGTGTGATTCAATAAGCTATATAAAGTATTTATGCATGTTTATTGTAATAATGGCCGCTGCCTTTCTACCAGTGGCAGCCATATTGTTTGAGATTTCGAAGATGATTAATAAATGTGTCTTGTAATTGGATTTCTGATGACAGTGGATGTTTTAGTTGTGGATTTAGCCTGAAGTCACTTAGAAAACTAGCTGAATTAAAAACAAGAAATGTTATACTGCCATCTAGTGGCAGTTAGATGAATATCTTATTATTTATTATTACTTAATAAAATGAAGTAAACTCATCAGAAACAAATGAGGTTGGACAGAAAAGTATTTAGTTTAATTTTGCTGCTAAACATTCAGATATTAAAAATTAAACCCCACTCTTTCAGCAGAAATTCTGAACATTAGACATTATTAATACATTAAAAATGTTATTCAAACTGTCATGAAAAATGAGCATTTTGAGTTTTGAAAATAGTTATATGTGAAAATGAATGTCAAAGGTTAGATGTGTAAGTAAGAATCAGGATAAACATTTAAATTCAGCATTTATTTTATTTTTGCTGCTGTAATTTAACTTGTTATTGAATCTCAGCTGAATATAAACCAAAAGCAGCGGCTTGTTTAACCACTCCATGTTTATTGCTTATTCATATTTTTACATTAAAGTCATGAAGCTACTGGGATCAACAGAAACGGAACCGTTTGTTTTTCATTTGGGATCGAACTCTTCAGCAGTGAGAACAAATGAACAGAAACATCATCAGGATGAAACCAGAACCCATAAATAATCACAAACAGTCCAGTTTCCTGTTCACCAGACGGAAACGCTCCTCTGCTGCTGCTGGGTCCAAATACTGCGCAGGTCTCTGGAGCCGGAGCAGCTGATCAACACCTGATCAGAGCAATCGGATCAATAACAGAACCAATAACAACCAGGAACCAAAACCCAAAGTGGAGAAATCAGAGAAAAATGTCCAACAGAACCAGGAAGGGAATCAGAAAACAGAGAAATCCTGGTGAAGGTTCTGGGATTAACGGGATTATTTAACCCGACTGAAGTTCTGAGAACCAAAATAAGATGGAGGAGCATCTCTGGACCGGACCGGACCGGATCGGATCGGACCGTTGTCTCTGATCTCATAAACATTATTATTGTTTCATACTAATCTGTTCTCAGATCTCTGGAATAATCCCAGATATTCTGGATTATTCAGACATGCCAGCTGTCTTTCTAAGAGCGAAGGCTTGAACCGAATCTCTGAGACTCCGTTTGGATCAGAACCAGACCAGAGTCCAAACGGGTTTCCCCGTTTAAACTGAAATATCCAGAAATTCACCAAACTGCAGATATGAACATGATTTTAATCAGACGGATGAGAAACCCGGTTCTGTTTGGACCTCAGCCGTCCGCTCCATAGAACCATCAGAACCGGGTCACAGGGAGTTTGTCTGATCCGCTTTCCAGTTCAGAGTGATGACGGTTCCGACCCGGGTCTTTCTGTCTCCTTCCAGCCAGGACTTCCTGGTTTCTGACCAATCAGAGCCCAGAGAGCCACGCCCACTCTGATTGGTTCTGGACAAACCGGACCTGATGGTTCTGTTCAGCCTGGTTCTCACATTTCAAAACATGTTCAGTTTTCACACAGTGACCGTTTGTCTCCTCAGCTACGGCGGGAATCACCATGGCAACCAGTGACTTGGCGTTTTAAGAACGACTCGGCAGTTTCTTCTTCAGATTGGAACCAACAGAACCGAGACGAACAGGAAGGAAGAGAAAGGAAACCCGATACGACCCGGAAACGAGCTTTACTGTCTGCTGGTTCAAGACATTTAACTGGTTCCACTGGTTTTAACTGGTTCCGGTTCTGTTCAGGGCTGCTGGTGTGGCTGGTCGGCGCCGACAGCAGATCATTTCCGTTTAAATATTGTGAAGTCATGAGTGTTTACAGCCGTTTATAAAACATCCACACAGTAAAAGGAGAAACCCACACTGAATATTTACATATTTAACAACGAGTCCAGCGCCGGACCGGACCGGGTCGCACCGGGTCGGACCGGGTCGCAGGCGCTTACAGAGGAGGAAACACCAGTCCCATCTGAGAACTGGAGATCTGTGCTACTCCTCCACACACACATACACACACACACACACACACACACACACGCAGCCCTCCCGACCCAACATGGCGGCTCCTATGATGCGTCCGGGTTCAGAGGTCGCTCTGCTCTACGAAACAAGAGGAAACGGGAAAAGAAGCAGAAACCAGCCGGTTCTCCTCAGCTGGACCCGTTGCAGACGGGGAGTTCTGGTTCTGGTTCTGGCTCAGCCTATCTGGCCGTAGTTGGCCTCCTGGCCGTTGTTCGTCTCCATCGGATCCTCCTTGAAGTTCTCGCACTGCTCCATCACCTTCCTGGAAAACAGCAGGGGGCGCCAAAATGAGTCCCGGGAAACTAAACAAACTTTATAAATGTTGCTAAAAACAGAAAAAACCCGACCGGACCGGACCGGACCAACCAGGCTACACAGAGTCAGATGTTTTGGCTGGAATAAACAGGAAATGTTCAGTAAACCTGTTTCCGTCTCACCTGCAGCTAAACCACCTGCAGGGGGCGCAGGTCTCTACAATACCGAGTTATTTTGACTTTTCTGCTGTGATATTTCAAAATGTGCATAAAAACAGTGACAGAAATACGGCTAAGTGATAAACTCAGCCACTTTATTAGATTATATTCATGTCAGAAACTTTGACTATGCAGCAGCTGCAGGTTTGGTTTAAACTCGTTTCTCAGATTTTCCAGAACATTTTGGGTAGAAATCACAGAACTTTGTTGTTATTTTTGCCTCTTTAGAGTCACATGGCTAAGTTTATCAAAGCCGGCTTCTGATTGGTCGATCAGGACCTCCTGACGGCTCCGCGCCCCCAGCTGCTTCCTGGTTGGTCCAAATAGAAACAGAACCAGCAGGAAGCTTCTGACTGTTTGTCTTCCTGCTGCTCTGCCCCATAAAGTCCCAATAAATCCAACATGTGGCTGAGATGAGGCGAGACAAAGGTCAAAGGGCATGAATGTTACTGCAGCTGACTGAGCAGCTTGTCTTTCATCCCAAAGGTTTGCAAACTGAAAAACGTGACAGATAAAGATTCACTCTGCAGCATTGAATTGTTTTATTGAAGTTTTTAAAGGCCATTATAAACCCATCAGAACCAGAACCAGAACCAGAACCAGAACCTTCAACAATTCCTCCAGGTTTTTGTGGAAATTCACAAATTAAATAAATAAAAGGTTAAAGACTAATTAATAACTGTGCCTTTATTTCAAATTTCTCACAGAAATAGTCAAAGCATTGGGTTGAAGTGATGCTAACTCCCACCTGCAGGGGGCAGTGTTTCTTACTTGATCCCTGGTTGTAATGTGCTTCCTGTCACTTTAAGGTAACAGGAAGTGAGGTTTTAGGAGCGACTCCTTCTGATTCGTCTTTATGCAGACGACTCTGTTGTTGCTCCAGAAAGAGAGCGAAGCTAAAGGTTCAAATAAAAGTTGAGTCTCACCTCGCCATCTCCTTGGTCTCTGGCTGGGAACTCTCCAGCTCAAGAACTTTCTCCAAAAGACTAACGCCGCCTTCCTTTATCAGCAGCGGACAGTATTTACTGGCTGCAGACGGAAACAGACAAAGATAAACCATGGAATCAGTTAAACACCGTTAGCATCTGAAGCTAAAGAGATCGGATCGTTCTACGTAAATCTGAGGTTTTATGAGCTGCAGTGTGAGGCGCAGCAGCAGCAGCAGCAGCGTTTTCCCAGCAGCCATCATGTTGTCGTGATAATCAGGTGAACCAGCGGATACTCACGGTAAACGGACACCAGGTTGTAGAGCGCCCAGGTGGCCCAGTGCTGGCTGACTGGGGCGATGCTCTGAGGAAGCAGCCGCAGGATCGGTTCGAACGACCTGCAGGGTCAGACCGGACCGTCACCACCAGGCAGCACAAACGGCTTCTAATAACAGATCTAGATCTGCATTTCTACACCGACTGAAGGTTTGATCCTCAGCACCGAAAAAAACAACAAAAAACCTAAAAAAAATCTGATCAGAATGAAACTGCAAATAAAGATACAGACTGATTCTAGCTAGAAATAGAAAGCAGCTCCTGCACTACTAATTGACCTTTGACCCTGACCTGTAGCGGTGACCTTTGACCCTGACCTGTAGCTGTGACCTATGACCCTGACCTGTAGCAGTGACCTTTGACCCTAACCTGTAGCTGTGACCTATGACCCTGACCTGTAGTTGATGTTGCGGCGGGAGCTGACGTCCCAGCTCTGGATGGCGTCCCACATCCTGTCCATGACGGCATCGCGCCGCGGCTCCTCCATGCTCCACACCTGGGGCCCGTCGAACATGATGTGGGACAGAACGCCGCAGGCGTTGTAGGAGACCTCGATGCCGTCCGCCTTGCTCTCCAGCAGGTTGCTGCAGCGGTGGGACGGTACAACGTTAGGACGCCCCGCGCCGCCCCCGCGCCGCCCCCTGCTGGCCGGAGGACTCTCACCTGAACACGGTGATGAACTGAGGCGTGAGCAGCTGCGGCCGCAGAGACTTCACCTCCGCCACGTTACCCAGAAGCCCCAGCATGTTGCGGTGGAGCTCCTGCTTGTCTGGAAACTCCTGCGGATCAGAACCAGGTAAGACACGGACTGTTCAGAGCTGCTGCTCTTCAGCCCGTGTCCTCCAGGTGGCGCCTCACCTCCAGACACTCCAGGAAGAGGCTCATGCCGTGGCAGTTCAGGAACATCTGGCAGTTATCAGGCGTCTCATCGGTGATGTTCCAGAGCGCGCTCCAGGAGAACTCCATCACCTGGTCACACTGCAGCAAACACACACACACACCGTCACTCACACACACACACACACACCTGGAGCCCGACGGGCGGAGACTCACCGTTCGGTCCTGCAGCTTCTTCTGGATCAGGTTCAGCATGGTCTGAGGGGAAGAGCTCAGTTAACAGCACAACCAACAACTACAACTCAGTTCATTACAGGTTAATCCCAGCCCTGACCCTGGTGACCTCAGTGACCCCGGTGACCCTTCAGGTAACCCAGCTAAACCAGGTTCCCTCCTGGTAACCCTGACAGGTGGATTGTTACCTTGACGAAGCCCATCTTGCCCACGGCCTCCTTGTGGTGGTTGTCCACCTGGCAGACCAGAGCGTTGCAGAGATGCACGGCGATCCTCTGGATGGACTCGTCCTGCCGGGCCGGTTCCAGGATCTTCAGCAGCAGCTGGTTGACCCGGCTGTACTGGAACTCCAGCTCCTCCGGGATGCTGAAGTTACAGAGCGTCAGGCAGCAGTTCCTCTGCACCTGCAGCAGAGAGACGCCTCAGCACCGTGGCCCCGCCCCCTGGCTCTGGCCCCGCCCCCGCTGACTTACGGTGACCTCCTGGTACTGCTCCATCCCGTTCAGAACCACCTGAATGACGTCGCGGCGCAGGCGGACGCTCTGGTCGCTGCGGTACTCGGTGTTGGTCAGGTAGAAGAGCGCCGCGCTGCCCGTCACCTGGATGCTCTTATCGTACTTATGGCACTTCAGGGCGGCGATCACCAGCTGCACACAGGGAGAGGAAACACCTGAAGGCCTGCGGAAGCGGAGTTCTGGTTCCGGCCCGGTTCTGACCCGGTTCTGACCTGCAGGGCCCGCAGCAGCTGGCTGCAGTGCTGTATCCGGGCGATGTCGAACAGCTGGTTGATGGCTTTGTGGGCGAGCTCCGGGCGAAACTCGGTGTAGGCTTCGATGGCGTTCAGAACCTGATCCTCGTTCTTTGACCCGGTCACCTGAGCGGTCAAAGGGCAACACAGAGGAGAGGTCAGCAGAACCGGTCCAGAACTGGTCCAGTCAGTTAAAACAGCTGCAAATCTGGTTTAAACTAAACTTTATCCCAGTTTCAATCTGAGTTTTATTCAGTTTTAAAGTTTAATCAGATTTTTTTACAGCAGATTTAAACTCTAATCTTTTGTTTCTGATGTTTGTTTTGGCCGCGGTGGAGCAGGAAGTGACGGGTCAGTGACCCAGCCGGTTCTGGTTCTGCTGGTACCTTGTAGGCCGGGATGTGAGTGACGTTGCACAGCGTCGTGTCGTAGAGGCCCAGGAACTGCAGCGGCCTCTTCAGCTCCTGCAGCGGGTAGATGCTGCTCTTACACGGCTCGGTGCTGCAGGAGACAGACAGGCGTTAACCTGGGGGAACCAAACCGGAACCGGGTCAGAACCGGGACCAGAACCCACCTGGGCCGGCCCACGGCCTCCTCGAAGTGCGGCACGGTGCAGTTGTCCAGCATGATGTGTCCGGAGATGTCCAGGGAGACGAGGTGGAGCAGCCGCTGCACCAGAACCGTCAAGATCTTCCGGGTCATCTTGAACTTCACGTTCCGCCTGCTCTCCCGGGACAGGTCCAGATGTCTGCAGAGCCGGGTCAGAGGTCAGAGGTCAGGGTGTGAACAGGATGACCATGATAAACAAAACCAGCAAGAAGCTTTAAAACCCAGAGAATCTGGGCCGGTTCTGCTTCAGTAAGAACATCTACAGCAGCTGGAGCCACTGGTTCAACTGGTTCAACTGGTTTGGTAATCAGGACGTTTTCCAGCTGCTACTCAGTTTACCTGCTTCACACGGTCACCACAAACCCTGACATGACATCAGGAAACCAGTTTAACCAGTAAACACTCAGCAGATCTTCCACTGGTTCCAGTTTAACCAGTAAACACTCAGCAGATCCTCCACTGGTTCCAGTTTAACCAGTAAACACCAAGCAGATCCTCCACTGGTTCCAGTTTAACCAGTAAACACCAAGCAGATCCTCCACTGGTTCCAGTTTAACCAGTAAACACTCAGCAGATCCTCCACTGGTTCCAGTTTAACCAGTAAACACCAAGCAGATCCTCCACTGGTTCCAGTTTAACCAGTAAACACTCAGCAGATCCTATACTGGTTCCAGTTTAACCAGTAAACACTCAGCAGATCCTATACTGGTTCCAGTTTAACCAGTAAACACTCAGCAGATCCTATACTGGTTCCAGTTTAACCAGTAAACACTCAGCAGATCCTATACTGGTTCCAGTTTAACCAGTAAACACTCAGCAGATCCTATACTGGTTCCAGTTTAACCAGTAAACACTCAGCAGATCCTATACTGGTTCCAGTTTAACCAGTAAACACTCAGCAGATCCTATACTGGTTCCAGTTTAACCAGTAAACACTCAGCAGATCCTATACTGGTTCCAGTTTAACCAGTAAACACTCAGCAGATCCTATACTGGTTCCAGTTTAACCAGTAAACACTCAGCAGATCCTATACTGGTTCCAGTTTAACCAGTAAACACTCAGCAGATCCTATACTGGTTCCAGTTTAACCAGTAAACACTCAGCAGATCCTATACTGGTTCCAGTTTAACCAGTAAACACTCAGCAGATCCTATACTGGTTCCAGTTTAACCAGTAAACACTCAGCAGATCCTATACTGGTTCCAGTTTAACCAGTAAACACTCAGCAGATCCTATACTGGTTCCAGTTTAACCAGTAAACACTCAGCAGATCCTATACTGGTTCCAGTTTAACCAGTAAACACTCAGCAGATCCTATACTGGTTCCAGTTTAACCAGTAAACACTCAGCAGATCCTATACTGGTTCCAGTTTAACCAGTAAACACTCAGCAGATCCTATACTGGTTCCAGTTTAACCAGTAAACACTCAGCAGATCCTATACTGGTTCCAGTTTAACCAGTAAACACTCAGTAGATCCTATACTGGTTCCAGTTTAACCAGTAAACACTCAGTAGATCCTATACTGGTTCCAGTTTAACCAGTAAACACTCAGCAGATCCTATACTGGTTCCAGTTTAACCAGTAAACACTCAGCAGATCCTATACTGGTTCCAGTTTAACCAGTAAACACTCAGCAGATCCTATACTGGTTCCAGTTTAACCAGTAAACACTCAGCAGATCCTATACTGGTTCCAGTTTAACCAGTAAACACTCAGCAGATCCTATACTGGTTCCAGTTTAACCAGTAAACACTCAGCAGATCCTATACTGGTTCCAGTTTAACCAGTAAACACTCAGCAGATCCTATACTGGTTCCAGTTTAACCAGTAAACACTCAGCAGATCCTATACTGGTTCCAGTTTAACCAGTAAACACTCAGCAGATCCTATACTGGTTCCAGTTTAACCAGTAAACACTCAGTAGATCCTATACTGGTTCCAGTTTAACCAGTAAACACTCAGTAGATCCTATACTGGTTCCAGTTTAACCAGTAAACACTCAGTAGATCCTATACTGGTTCCAGTTTAACCATTAAACACTCAGTAGATCCTATACTGGTTCCAGTTTAACCAGTAAACACTCAGCAGATCCTATACTGGTTCCAGTTTAACCATTAAACACTCAGTAGATCCTATACTGGTTCCAGTTTAACCATTAAACACTCAGTAGATCCTATACTGGTTCCAGTTTAACCAGTAAACACTCAGTAGATCCTATACTGGTTCCAGTTTAACCAGTAAACACTCAGCAGATCCTATACTGGTTCCAGTTTAACCAGTAAACACTCAGCAGATCCTATACTGGTTCCAGTTTAACCAGTAAACACTCAGCAGATCCTATACTGGTTCCAGTTTAACCAGTAAACACTCAGCAGATCCTATACTGGTTCCAGTTTAACCAGTAAACACTCAGCAGATCCTATACTGGTTCCAGTTTAACCAGTAAACACTCAGCAGATCCTATACTGGTTCCAGTTTAACCAGTAAACACTCAGCAGATCCTATACTGGTTCCAGTTTAACCAGTAAACACTCAGTAGATCCTATACTGGTTCCAGTTTAACCAGTAAACACTCAGTAGATCCTATACTGGTTCCAGTTTAACCAGTAAACACTCAGTAGATCCTATACTGGTTCCAGTTTAACCAGTAAACACTCAGTAGATCCTATACTGGTTCCAGTTTAACCAGTAAACACTCAGTAGATCCTATACTGGTTCCAGTTTAACCAGTAAACACTCAGTAGATCCTATACTGGTTCCAGTTTAACCAGTAAACACTCAGTAGATCCTATACTGGTTCCAGTTTAACCAGTAAACACTCAGTAGATCCTATACTGGTTCCAGTTTAACCAGTAAACACTCAGTAGATCCTATACTGGTTCCAGTTTAACCAGTAAACACTCAGTAGATCCTATACTGGTTCCAGTTTAACCAGTAAACACTCAGTAGATCCTATACTGGTTCCAGTTTAACCAGTAAACACTCAGTAGATCCTATACTGGTTCCAGTTTAACCAGTAAACACTCAGTAGATCCTATACTGGTTCCAGTTTAACCAGTAAACACTCAGTAGATCCTATACTGGTTCCAGTTTACTCCTCGAAGCCTCAGAATGTGAATAAAATCTTTGCTGGATCTCAGAGAGGATTGAGATTAAAGTTAAATTAAATCTCAATCTGAGGCAGATTAACATGTTTATGTTTTACTGGGTAAATTATACATTTATAACTGATTTAATAAACTTAATAATTTAATAAAATTAAAAACTTAATAATTTAAACCTGCTGCGTTTTCTGGTTGATCTAAATCAGCTGCAGGTGGACAGGAACAGGAAGTGGCTGAGCATCAGGACTTCCTGTAGGATCAGACGCTCTGAACTGAATCACAGTGAAACTAAAAGCGATCCCCTGACCCCCGACCCCTGACCCCAGCTGATGAACCAGGAGATTATTTCATCTCCAGATTTCCCAGCATGCTCTCCTCCTACCTGAGGTTGCCCAGCTCCAGCACGGTGCCGACCACTTCCTCCGACAGATCCACGTTGTAGAGGACGAGCGAGGCCAGCCGCTCCCTCCACTGCGTGAGGAAGGCCGCCCCCTGCAGGCGGACGTTGGACAGGTCCAGCGCGGTGACGGAGCGCAGCGGCCGCAGCAGAGACTCCGCCTCCACGTCGTCGGGCAGCTGGCCCAGGTTCAGCAGCCGCAGCCGGTCGAAGCCCCGGAAGCTGAAGTCCGTCTCCGGGGCCTGCCGGGCGGCCGGGACGTCCTCGTCCTCGTCCTCGGAGTCCTCGGTGCAGGCCAGCGGGGCGCCGCCCTTCCTGTAGAAGATGTTACTGCAGCCGAACAGGCAGAGAGACACCAGAGTCTCTCTGAAGCTGGACAGAGTCTTCAGGCTGCGGGACGACAGGCTGTTGCAGTAGGTGAGGTGGAGTTCGATCAGGTCCTGGAGGGAGAGACGGCAGAGTGTTAGACTGGTTTGAACTGGTTCATACTGGCTTAGACTGGTTTAGACTGGTTTATAGTGGTTTCAACTGGTTCATACTGGCTTAGACTGGTTTAGACTGGTTTAGATTGGTGTTAGAGGCATTATACTGGTTTATACTGAGACATTATACTGGTTCTTCTCAAACTGGCAGAAAAGCGCCAGTTGTTGGTCAGATCAATAATCTATAAACCCTCTTTTAGCAGCTTTTAAATGTTAATAAAAACATTTTAAATGTTCATATTTAATTCAAAATAAAAAATCAGCTTCAGATTTTAATGAAAGTAAAATCTGAAGCTTTGAATCTGTGCATCTCTGATGAAAACAATTATTCACTGGGAAAAATTCCCTGATTGGTTCTTAAACTAGAAATTTGAATCTAGATCAGATTTAGAGCCAGTGAACCAGATAAACTGACTGAATCTGTCATTAGAGGTTATTTCTCTACGTTCCTGAGCAAAATGTGACATTTTTCTGTAAGTTTGTTTCATTTTGCAACATTTCAGTCTCAAACTGCCCTCTATGGTCTGAATGGTGGTACTGCAGGTGAATTTCTGTATTGGTTGAAACAGCCTCACCTTCAGACACGCCCCCTGGTGGCGAGTCACAAGTTTCACATGTCGCCATAAAAAGTCTCCAGTAACTGAAAAAAGTCACTAAATTTGTCTCTAGTCGCTTTATGTTGAAAAAAGTCAGTAAATATAAAGAGAAACTCTTTAGTTTTCTTGTCCTGGCCACGCCCCCTCCATGTGTTTAGGCTCCGCCCACTTTGGAATCTGTCTAAATTGGTCAGGGGGCGGAGCTTAGCTCCACTGTAAACAAACTAAAACTAATTTCTCTGCAGAAGAACCAGAGTGAAAACCTTCAGAAAGTCTGGATTACAACGATTAATCTGATTAATCGATTACAGAAATAATGCTCAACTAATTTATTAATTTATTAATTGCTAACTGGAGTTTACTAAAAAAGGTAATTTGCTGAGTGAACAATGATTAAGCCAAAACTGTAAAAAAATAAACATTTTGCATTAACAGACTGCTAGTTTATGCATTTTCTGTAATAAAATGTTATTTTCTAATTAAGATTAGTTTATTTGCATGTTGGAATCTGCAGCCTGTGTGACGGTCAGAGTGTGAAGGACGAGTCGAGGCTCCACCTGCTTCCTGATGGCCTCCAGGTCCCGGTCCCGGACGAAGTCCTCCCTCAGCTGGACCCGGGTCAGCCTGGTGCTGCGCGGGTCCGAGAACAGCTGGAAGAAACTCTCCTCCGGCTCAAAGTTGCTGTCGGTGTGGACCAGCTCCATGTATCTGCGAGAGACAGGAAGTCAGAGCGGCGGCGGCGGCGACAGACAGCGTCCAGGCGGTGAGCGGCGGTCTGCATACGTGTTGACGAGTTTGTCGCAGATTTCGCTGGGCAGGAAGATGTCGGCGCGCATGCAGAGCTTGTTCCTGAAGCCCTGGTAGCACATGGTCTTCCTCAGGTTCCTCAGGCAGAACACGGTGGCCAGCGTCATCAGGCTGTCCGGGTCGTCGCCCGCTTTGGCTGCCATGTTCGCCCCGCGCTGCTGGCTCAGGTCGGAGACGGGCAGAACAGAGGACCTGAAGGAGGACGGGCAGAACGTCAGGGTCCGGAAGAGAAACCAAATGTTCTGAAACGCTTCAAACGATTAAACTGACTAAACATCAGAGCAGCAGCGGCTCTGATCCGGGATCAAAACGATTTCAGCAGAACCTCGGACTCTAAAGAGGGAAGAAATGATCTACAGCTAATCCCAGATTAACAGGAAGTCGTTTCTCTAAGGTTGTTTAAAAACCAGCGGAAGAAAAACTTTAAAATCTCATAAAAACAGAAGAAAATCTGAACAAACTCAGGATAAAATCATAATATGGGAATAAAATCCTAATAATAACAGAATAATTTTGTAATAATTTAAGAATAAAGTTATAATATAACAAGAATAGATGATCACATAAAGAATAGTTATAATAATATGAAAATAAAAATGCAATATTAAAAGAATAAAGTCAGAATAACATGAGAATTATGTTGTAATGATAACAGAATAAAGTTATAATTTAACTTTATTCTGTTAATAAAGTTAAATTATTAACAGAATAAAATTATAATATTAGGATTAAAGTTGTAATTATTGTGTTTTTACTTTTTACCAAAAAATAAAATACTTTTTAATTTTAACACATCAAATCATCATCATCATCATCATCGTCATCATCATCATCAGGATTCTGAAACAACTGAGTCTGACTCAGAGGTCAGAGGTCATGGATGGGTCCTGGAGGAAAACCTGAGACTGGGGTGAATATTATGGGATGGATTAGATCAGAGCAGATCCATGGGTTAGCATGGCCTAGTCAAAGTCCAGCCCTGAGTCCAGGACATGGAAACTGTCTTCAGATGTTCTCCATCCAACCTGAGCTGAGATGTTTTCTAAGGAAGAGCGTTCACTCTGTAGATGGTAGAAGAGTGGCGAATGTTTCATTTTTCCTTCCACTTAACTTTCTAAACAAACTGAAGTTTCTGTCTGAGTCACAGAAAGAGGAAAAGTTCAATCATCTCTCCTGCGAAGGTCACATTAAACATTAACATGACATTTATAATATAAATACAGTCACTCAGCTGTTAAAACACAACATGAGCTGAAAGTCAAATCTAAAGATTATTTCAATCTTAATCAGATTATTAATCATTAACCTTAATGAAACCTTTCTGCTGCTTCCATGTTCAGGAATCATCTAAAATTATTGTTAATAATGAATAAATCTGATCCGGAGCCTCCGGGTCGGTCCGAACCAGCCGAGGAGTTCGGTGACCCGGTTTGTTCGGTTCTGAACACTGAGATGAACTGAAGGAGAAACAGTTAGCAGCAGGTTAGCAGGCTAGCCGCTGCCGCTAGCTGCTGGCAAACTGAAACGGAACCTGTGACCCAGCAGAACCGAACCGGGTCAAGAGCAGTAGCTGGTGTTCGGACCGGTTCGGGCTGTCCGCCTCATTCTGCCCTCGGTTCGGGTTCACGGTACCATTAGCTCGCTGCTAGCGCTGACTTTCCAAGCCAAACTTAGCAGGGAGCTAACAGAACCGGACAGCTGAGCTGGATCAGACCGGCTGGCGGACCGGGTCAGCGGGGCAGAACCGCGGCTCGGGCCCGGTCCGGGTTCTGGCAGGTGTGCCGGAGCCTACCTGGGCTTCGTGTCCTGGTGACGGGCTCAGTGAAGCTGTTTTCAGTCCTCAATCATCTGATTTTCGCTTTCGTCCCGATGTCAACAAACAGACTCCGCCCCCTCCTCTTCCTCCTCCTCTTCCTCTGCTCCCACTTCCGGTAGCTGTCATCACGGAGCAGCTAGCTGCGCTGCTAACACACCTCCTCCATCAGCACGCCGGCAGCAAGGCGGCCATGTTGGAGATTTAGGAGTTAAAACCTGCAGCAGAGCCGCTCCAGGGCCGGTCCGAGGCTCTCTGGGGCCCCGAGCAGATTTTCATTTGGGGGCGCCCCATTCCAACATGTCAGCTACACCAGCCTACAGTGTAACGACAATAATGAAAGATTTAGAATAAAATTATTTAGCATCTTTATTTATTAGAAACCCCTCAGTGATTTCAGCAGGCAGATTTTGGCCTCTTCAAAACGTTAAACATCCCAGACAGTCGGAAAGGTCAGGATTAAACATGGCGACCAAAAACTAGACAACGTTCAGTTTCTCTAACTAAGAATGTTTTAAGCTTTACTTTCCATCAGGAAACGGCACGTTTAGTCCTTTCAGAATAAAGTACACAGAGCCTACAATGAAGCTGATCGTTCCTCCTGCTGTGGATCTCCAGTAGCAGTCAATTCTACAACGAATCTGAGGAGGCCTCTGACTGAAGACTGTTGGTGTATAGCAGTCTCATGCTAACATGCTAAGAGCTCAACATCCAGCAGCAGAGATCAGTTTTTAGCTAGCTCTGCTAATCCTCCTCCTTTGCTTTTGCTCCTCTTTAAATCTCTGATGTTAGAGTAGAGATACGAAGGCGATGGTTTAGACTTCCTCCTTCTCCCTTTGCTCTGCATCCATTAAGATGCCACTTGTAAAACCAAAGGAGAAATCTTGTTGCCATGGTTACACATCATCATAGAAACCGCCTGAAAGTATAAAAGTAAAAATTCTTCCAGCTGTTTGGATCCAGAACCAGAGAGAATGATCATCCAGACAGCAGGTCTGCAGCACGACGCTGCTCTAGAATCAATGATCTAGGTTTCAAGAAGCAGCTAAACACTTAACATAATAATAAACTTTGTTTAAAAATGGACAGCTGATTCATTAATATCACTTTTGATAGCATTAGCTGTAGCATCTGCAGTACAATAATAAGATAAAACATAAAGCTACAGGTTATTTCAGTCAACGATTCCACAGTTTATAACAGATTATAAAGTTTTATTTGGAAAATGTTAGAGAGCCGCAGTTAAATGTGGCATTTATAAAATAGAATATTATATATTTAGTGTTTTATAGTTTATAAATGTATTATAGATGTTTGGTGTTTTATAGTTTATAAATGTATTATAGATGTTTGGTGTTTTATAGTTTATAAATGTATTATAGATGTTTGGTGTTTTATAGTTTATAAATATATTATAGATGTTTGGTGTTTTATAGTTTATAAGTGTTTTATAGATGTTTGGTGTTTTATAGTTTATAAATGTTTTATAGATGTTTGGTGTTTTATAGTGTATAAATGTATTATAGATGTTTGGTGTTTTATAGTGTATAAATGTTTTATAGATGTTTGGTGTTTTATAGTGTATAAATGTTTTATAGATGTTTGGTGTTTTATAGTGTATAAATGTTTTATAGATGTTTGGTGTTTTATAGTGTATAAATGTATTATAGATGTTTGGTGTTTTATAGTGTATAAATGTTTTATAGATGTTTGGGGTTTTATAGTGTATAAATGTTTATAGATGTTTGGTGTTTTATAGTGTATAAATGTTTTATAGATGTTTGGTGTTTTATAGTGTATAAATATATTATAGATGTTTGGTGTTTTATAGTGTATAAATGTTTATAGATGTTTGGTGTTTTCTCGTGTCTCCGCGTTTCTCGCCTGTTTGGTGTTTTCTCGGTGTCTCCCGGTTTTCTCGCTGTTGGTGTTTTCTGTGTCTCCCTGTCATTCTACTCGCTGTTTGGTGTTTTTCTCTTGTCTCCCTGTCTTCTAATGTTTGGTGTTTTCCATGTCTCCCTGTCTTCTCGCTGTTTCTTTCTCTGTCTTGTGCTCTATCATGTTTCCTGCCTGCAGAGCCAGTCCGGCTGCAGGGCAGCAGCCCCCCTCGCCCCCCCCCCGTCCCGCCCTCCTGTCCCTTTAAGCGCAGGGCGGCCAGCTGATCTCCGATCCTCCTCCTCGGAGCGGATTACGGCCGCAGCTCTGCGTCTCCTCCGCTCCATCAGCAGCTGATCCGGGGGAACAAAGGCAGCCAGAACCGCGCAGCGCCATGGACTTCAACGTGAAGAAGCTGGCCTCCGATGCGGGGGTGTTCTTCACCCGGGCCGTGCAGGTACAGCAGCGACGGGCTGCGGGTGATGGGGCTCCGTCGCCGGTCATTGGAGCTCCAGGTCCCGCTGGGAGGGAGGTTGGCTGTGTGGAGCCCGGTTGGTACCGGCTGGTCCCGGTTCTACTGGTTTCTGCGGTTCTTCCTGGTTGTTGTTGCTCAGAGGAGCAGCAGCTGTAAGCCGATAAAGGTCCGTCCTGCCTCGATCCATTATTGATGGCTGTGATCAGCTCCATCACTCATGTGACACCAGCAGAATCCTGCTGCTGCCCGCAGCCAGACTCCGTTCACAAAACAGCTGATTTAACCAACGGCTCCGATTCTCAGGCTGGCTGTAATCTGGTGTTATGAATTTTATATCTTATAATCTGGAAGATTTATTCTAAAATTCGGTAGCATTTTGATGCAATTAGAAAGAGGAGGAGGTTTTTTAAAATGTGGAGAAAACGGCTCTTTGCCCAGGGGATCATTGGGTTAGGGGGAGGAAACAGGATTTTTTCCCCAGCTCTGTGCCTTTAGCTATCTAAACAAGGTGAAGACCGTTGGCTGTTGACATGTAATGATGGTGTCAAACTGAAAGAGACGCAGAAACTGCTTTTCTACTGGGATTTTAACAGAATCAGTCCAAAAAAGAGAAAATATCCAGTAAGCAGGAACTGTGGAGATAAAATAGAAGAATAGATGTACAGAAGCTCAAATATTATTACAGAAGCTCATTATTATCAATGTATGCAGAACATTTCTGAATAAATGAGAAACTCTGAAGTAGATGAGCTACAGCAGCAGGAAACCTGACCAGGTCTCTGCTGTCAGACAGGAAGTGAGGCTGTAATCCACACAGACTCACCAGAATCTCTCCAGATTATATTCCTTTAATTTACAAAAACTAAATGTTTTTAGTTTTCTGCACATGAAGCTCTGAAGAGAATCACTGGAGAACTTCAGAAGATTACAGGAAATAAAACTCACATGTTCAGACGCTGGTTTGTTCTGTGAAGTTGCTGGTTGACCTCCATCATGTTGCTGGTTGACCTCCATCATGTTGCTGGTTGACCTCCATCATGTTGCTGGTTGACCTCCATCATGTTGCCGGTTGACCTACAGGAAGTTGCTGGTTGACCACCAGGAAGTTACCGGTTGACCTCCATCATGTTGCCGGTTGACCTCCATCATGTTGCTGGTTGACCTCCATCATGTTGCCGGTTGACCTCCATCATGTTGCTGGTTGACCTCCATCATGTTGCCGGTTGACCTCCAGGAAGTTGCTGGTTGACCTCCATCATGTTGCCGGTTGACCTCCATCATGTTGCTGGTTGACCTCCATCATGTTGCCGGTTGACCTCCAGGAAGTTGCTGGTTGACCACCAGGAAGTTACTGGTTGACCTCCATCATGTTGCCGGTTGACCTCCATCATGTTGCTGGTTGACCTCCAGGAAGTTGCCGGTTGACCTCCATCATGTTGCTGGTTGACCTCCATCATGTTGCCGGTTGACCTCCAGGAAGTTGCTGGTTGACCTCCATCATGTTGCCGGTTGACCTCCATCATGTTGCTGGTTGACCTCCATCATGTTGCCGGTTGACCTCCAGGAAGTTGCTGGTTGACCACCAGGAAGTTACTGGTTGACCTCCATCATGTTGCCGGTTGACCTCCATCATGTTGCTGGTTGACCTCCAGGAAGTTGCCGGTTGACCTCCATCATGTTACCGGTTGACCTCCAGGAAGTTGCCGGTTGACCTCCATCATGTTACCGGTTGACCTCCATCATGTTGCCGGTTGACCTCCATCATGTTGCTGGTTGACCTCCAGGAAGTTGCCGGTTGACCTCCATCATGTTACCGGTTGACCTCCATCATGTTGCCGGTTGACCTCCATCATGTTGCCGGTTGACCTCCATCATGTTGCTGGTTGACCTCCATCATGTTGCCGGTTGACCTCCATGATGTGTTTCAGTTCACAGAGGAGAAACTGGGCCAGGCTGAGAAGACCGAACTGGACCCTCACCTGGAGAACCTGCTGGCCAAAGCCGACTCCACCAAGAACTGGACCGAGAAGATCCTGAGACAGACGGAGGTTCTGCTGCAGCCCAACCCAAGTAAGTGGCCCAGTTTCTCCATCATGGTATTTAGCTGAAGCTAATGCTAAAGCGCCACGCTAACATGGTAATTAATGGAAGCTAATGCTGAAGCGCTAATCAAAACATTAGTTTTGCTAATGCTAAATTCCCACCATTAGTTTGAATATCTGCCTTGAAAAATTACAACCATTGACCCAATTTAATGTTGACGTTATAATTTACATGTAAATCAGGAGGTAACAGAACTTCTAACAGCAGATCCAGGAACCACGTTAGCTGCAGTTCCTGCTGGAAACCAGAAGAAGAAGAAGAAGAAGAAGAAGAAGAGCTCCAGTTGTTGTGTTGCTGCTAATCCTCGCTGGGATCCAGATTCAGAACTCCTGCATGTCATTTATCCATAATGTTGAAATTTTGGTAGAAATCATTTAAAAATTCAGCTTGATCAGTTTTATTTTGAAAACCTCACTTCCTGGAGGAAACGTTTTGAAGTTCCTGGTGACTTTTGGTGGAAATGAACCTTTTAAAGGGTTCCAGGTTGTTGGTGAACTGGACCGGTTCTGTTCTAACATCTAACTTCTGTTTTCCTTCATGCCTCAGTCGATCACACAGGTAGGAGTTTCCTCAATTTCCCAGCATGCATCTGGGTTCTGACTGTCCTGGAGATTTTAATTGGTTTCTATAAATATTTCTAGTGTTTGATTCTGACTTGTCTTCCGTTCCTGTCCGGAACCAGGCGCTCGGATCGAGGAGTACATCTACGACAAGCTGGACCGGAAGCTTCCGTCCAGAACCACCAACGCCGAACTGCTGGGCCAGTTCATGCTGGACGCCGCCAAGGAGTTCGGAGCCGACACCCCGTATGGTGAGGAACGGTCCCGATGAATCAGAACCGGACCTGGTTCTGGTTCTGTGTGACCC
This sequence comes from Xiphophorus couchianus, assembly GCF_001444195.1. Classification (NCBI taxonomy): domain Eukaryota; kingdom Metazoa; phylum Chordata; class Actinopteri; order Cyprinodontiformes; family Poeciliidae; genus Xiphophorus; species Xiphophorus couchianus. The sequence goes on from NC_040235.1 coordinate 944,186, forward strand.
GGTTCTGTTGACCCGCTGCAGGTACCACCCTCATCACGGTGGGAGAGTACCAGAGGAAGCTGGGCGGAGCCGAGCGGGAGTTCCTCCACACGGCCGCCGTCACCTTCCTGTCGCCGCTGCGCAACTTCCTGGAGGGAGACTGGAGGACCATCTCTGTGAGTTGGACCGCCTGCGGTTCTGATCCGGTCCGGTTTCTGTCCTCTGTCCTTTAAAGCTGCAGTGACTTTTAAAATATATTCTTTTTACATATTTGTTAAAACAGATCATCTGGACCATGAGCTGCTAGTCTGAAGAAAACAACCAATCAGAGCTGGGAGGCGGGGCTTAGTGCTGTCAATCATCCTCATGTACTCTCTGCTAAATGTACTAATGGCAGAGAAACAACTAATTTTTACAGGAAAACCATTTATCTGTCGTCACAGGTTGCTATGCTTACTAGCTTTAGCATGCATGACAGGCTATGCTAACAGCAGAGAGCCAGGGAGGAGGAGGGTTGATTGACGGCACTAAGACCCGCCTCCTGGATCTGATTGGTTGTTTCTAGCACTGGGAGGAGGCAGAGGAGATTAGTTTATATTTTTTATTTATTTCAGATGATTTGTCACAACATGGAGACACTTTCAATAAATACGGGAAACATTTTGTAACCTGGCTGTAAATTTTAACCTTTATTTCCTCCTTCTACGATTTTCCAGTCTTTTAACCTTTTTATATCTCAAACCTCGCGATGCTTTTAATAGAATGATTGGCGATTCTCACGAGAATTCACGAGACTATTAATTAGCCAACTGCGATTGAGTATTGGGGTCACATGTACCGCTGCAGCGCTACCTGCTAGGTATATTAGCTGGAGCAGAGCTGCAGGAGCCACCTGGTGTGAGCCAGAAGGGAGATAAAATGGCGGAACTGGCCAGGTTGGTGGCGAGTTAGAAGACCAGGTTGGTGGCGAGCTAGAAGACCAGGTTGGTGGCGAGCTAGAAGACCGAGGATAGAGCCAGAGAAAGAATTCACTCTTTTATTGTGATGGAAAACTTCAGTTTCCTACCAGGATTTGAACCAAACACAGTATAATTATCTTGTTCAGCCTTAATTGATCCCAATAACAGGTGTGGCCTCTCAGTTGTGGAACTTTGGGAACAACTGATTGATTTAGTTTCCTTTGTTGTTGTGTTTTTTTATTATTTCTTTTCCCCTTATGTTGTTAATGGCCATTTGGATGTTCCCAATAATATTGTAAATATGTATATATATTATTCACATTGCAAATATAAACCAACTCGCAACTACAATTTCCAGCCTATCTGCTCTTTTTGAGTCGTACTTAATTATCTTCTGAGGAAAAATTAGCCTTTACCTTATTGGTCAAAATCCAATTATATTGAATAACAATATAGAATATTGTTATTCTTATAAATATGCTACAATATGTTTAAAAATAATATAGAATATTAAATAATAATCAATCATAAAATAATAATAATGATAAATAATACAAGATATTTTTAATAAACGTTAGTGCAGCTTTAAACCCGTTTGGATCAGAATTTCTCCGGGTTCTGATCCGGTTCCTAAACCCAAAGACAGAAACGACCCAAAAACTGAAAAAGCCCTGATGCACTTGTTCACTTCCGATACCTTTAGTATCAGAACCAGAGAACCGGATCAGATCAGAACCAGGGAACCGGATCAGAACCAGGGAACCGGGTCAGAACCAGTTCTGTCTGTGCTTGCAGAAGGAGCGGCGGCTCCTGGAGAACCGGCGTTTGGACCTGGACATCTGCAAAGCCCGTCTGAAGAAAGCCAAGCAGGCCGAAGCCAAGGCAGCGGTGAGACCAGAACCGAGCCGCCTTACCGGGCCAGAACCTCAAATAAAATAATAATAGAAACATCAGTTACTCTGCTCCCCCACATGGTGGCGCTGTGCTGCTGCTGGAGCTCCAGGTTTGATCAGAACCTGGTGGCAACAAAACAACAGAACACTGTAAAAAATCAACTGTATGGTTTAGATTTGGCCTCTTTTGCTACTTTTCTCTTTTATTCTGTTCATCTTTATTCTTTTATTTAAAATCTTTTTATAATTTGATTCATTTGAAGTTCTGCCACCAGTTCAAACCAGACAAACCTCTTCTGGTTGTCACTGACTTTAAATTAATTATTATTTTTATTGTTGTGCTGATCAACCAATCAGATGTTAGAGTCTGTTTGCTGAGTCACAGCAGCAGATCAATTATTTATGATGGGCTGTAGCGCAGAAAATATGAGATATTTCATAACATTAAACAATTCTAACTTGTAATTAAGCTATTTTAAAAACTTAATTTAACAATTTTTTTAGTGCTATTGTGTATTTTATACATTATTGACAGAAATGTCTTTATTTTACATTTGTATTTTATAAATACATTTCTTACTGTTTAATTTTAATATTACAAATATTTAAGAATTTATAGGATTTTTACACTTTTTTATTCTGTATTTTGCAAATATTTGTATTAATTTTCATGTTGTACCGTCGCTGTCCACTAGAGGGCGACATTACCCTCCAGATTTACCCCTCCTGCCTTCCGCTTCTTTCTGATTCTTTTTTATTTAATTCAACTGAAACGTGAAATGAAACAAAGTTTCTCCTTTTGTCTCCAGGCGACTCCAGACTTCCAGGAGACGCGGCCGAGGAACTACGTCCTGTCGGCCAGCGCGTCGGCGGTAAGAGGGCGGCTCAGAGCCGCCATCTGATTGGCTCACAAACAGGAAGTCCGTCACATTCCAGACACCTATGGAATGCGAAATATAAACAGGAGTTTCTGCAGAGATTTTAATAATCTGTCAAATCTATATGCAAAAACACAAGATGTTAATAAATATTTCAGTCTAGTTTCTAAATATCTGAATAAATGTCAAATAAGATCAAACTTTTCAGCAACATATAGGAGCTGCTTTTAAATCAATAATTTCTCCATACTGAGTTTTAAAAAGCAATACTTTCACTGGCAGATGATTTCACTTAAAAACATTTTTCCAGGTTAGAAGTGAAAATCTTAATTATTGTTGGGTTTTTAGTTTTTACAGTGTTCCACCTGCTGCAGATCCTCCAGGATCAGAAAATAAATCCAGTTTCACGTTTTATTATTTACAGTTTGATCATGAAACGGGTCGGATCGGCCTGCAGGAAGTTTCTGCTCACCAGTGAGAAGCTTTACTGGTTTCACTGGGTGAGTCCCAGTGCTGTCGATGATGTCATCGTTTAGCAACCCAGCATTCCTCAGGATGGTTCTGGTTCTGAACCATCCTGAGGAATGCTCAGGATGGTTCTGATGCGTCGTTTCCAGCTTTGCAGGAGTCCTGGTTCAGAATCTCTCAGGGTTCTGGTTGGTTTTACTGCCGTTCCGGGTCGGCACCAACCTGGTTCTGGTTGGTTTTACTGCCGTTCCGGGTCGGCACCAACCTGGTTCTGGTTGGAGCTGAAGGTTCTAGATGATTTTGTTGGTTGTTTGGTTGATTGTGCTGCACTGATTCCGGGTTTCGGGCCGATCAGAGGTATTTACAAACCCGACCTGCTGAATCCGATCTCGGCCGGTACCGATTTCTGTTTTAATCCACCAAGTGGTTAGATGATCTAACATTAGCAACAGAGCATATTGATTCATTTTTTAGAATAATCTGGATTATCTGCTGAATAAGTGATGATTAGGGTCAGATGTGGGATTATTCCAGGACTAGTTTTAATTTGTGGAGTTAATCTGGTGTAAATCTCCCAGCAGTTGTTCTGATTTCCAGTTTGTTTCTGTGATGCGGCTTCAGAGCGACTGGGAAAGCTGGAGCCTGGAGGCCGACCCGGCGGCCGACCCGGCGGCCGACCCGGCGGCGGCGGCGCAGAGGAAGGTTGGCCCGATAAACGGAGTAGATCTGTGTCCCGTAGAACCGGTGGTGGTAGAACAGCAGGTCCAGTTTGTTGGTTTTAGAGTCAGAGAAACTTTTAAATCTACAGAAAAGTTTTGAGAAACACTGAAGATCAGAACCGTTCAGTGAAGCTTAAAAACCAGACAGAGTCCAGTCGGTTCTAACAGGACTCCAGTCCATCTGCCTAGTCAAAGTTTGGTTCAGTTGGTGAGGTGTGAACGCTAATCGACCTCTGACCTCTGGTCCTCCAAACCTCGGTCTGGGTTCAGTTTGAATGTGAACGCCAAGTGGACCGGAGACCGCTCCAACAGCAGGAAGTGGACTACAGCGCACAGCATTCTGGGTAAATACAGCCAAAGCTAATGTGTTAGCCTCGCGCTAGCAGCAGAAATGGCTCCTGTTCTTTAGCCAAAGACTAAAGAGAAATCCTTCAACACTGAAATCTGACATTTAGTTTCCTTTGGTGAAGCAGGAAGTTGCTCTCAGAGGTTTTTGTCTCGTTTCCTTCAGTGGATCCAGGACATGTTAGCTGTTAGCATGACAGAACAGTCAGTCTTCAGTCAGAGGCCTCTTCATATACGCTGTGAGACTGACTGCTACAGCATCATCATCCACAAAGAGTCTTAAATATATTTGAATGACATTTAATTTTGGGATTTATAAAGTATTTTTAAATTGAATTGAAGAGCATTAATAAGAGGCTCATAGATTTATCTTGATTATTTTTAGTTTCATGCTGCAGTGTAATTGCGTCTGTTTAACACAGGGGGGCGCTGTAAACCTCCAGCCGCTGCAGCAGTTTGTTCAGAATGTAGTTGAAAGTTCAGCTGCAGCAGTTTCTGATTGAGTTTTACTCTGATCTGCTGAACATCTGGATCAGCTGAACATCTGGATCAGCTGAACATCTGGATCAGCTGAACATCTGGATCAGCTGAGCATCTGGATCAGCTGAACATCTGGATCAGCTGAACATCTGGATCAGCTGAACATCTGGATCAGCTGAACATCTGGATCAGCTGAACATCTGGATCTGCTGAACATCTGGATCAGCTGAACATCTGGATCTGCTGAACATCTGGATCAGCTGAACATCTGGATCTGCTGAACATCTGGATCAGCTGAACATCTGGATCTGCTGAACATCTGGATCTGCCCTCCCAGGTCGGCCATGCTCCTGGGAAACGATCGGCCATTGAAGCGACGCCATGTTGTTCATCTGACTGAAGATATTATCCTGAAGCTGACCAGACATCTCCATTCATCCATTCATTATGGATTCATCCTCACTTTCTGGATCCTTGTGATTCATCCTTTACCCAGAGGAGAAACAGAAACCTCAGTGATTCAGAGGAAAAATACCGACTTGGTGCCTCAGACGTGTAAATTTCCCCAGCGAACGGAGATGAAGACAGTTTACCTCACAAAAACCTTCAGCGTCTTTTACTAAAATGTTTTTCTAACACACAGAACTGAAGTTAACTAATAACTTATGCTAATCCGCTAACAGAGCTAATTTTTAGCTTAGCACTTTAGCATTCTGAAAACATTTAGCTTAGCTTCTCCTAAATAACTTTTCCAGTATCCAGTGTTAATTTGGTTGTTTTGTTGTGATGGTATGATAATCAACAGGTAGTTAGCCTTCTGTTTACCCAGAATGCATTGCTGTAGTTCTACAGTAAACAGTTCTAACTCCCACCTGCAGGTGGCGGTATTTCCTACCTCAGCATTATTTGAAGTCAGGTCATCGTCTGTGATCAGCGCAAAACAAACCGAGCTTTTTAAGTTCTTTAAAAAGTTGATCTGTTTTTTCTCCTCTAGAATCTGGAAGAAGTTTAATGAGGAAAAATGTCGAAATATAAACATGCAAAATTATTTCCAAGTAGCATCAGAAAATCAGATTCTGATCTTAAAAAATCAATAAAACAGCCAGAAATCCTGGAGGGACTCGATGGTCACCATGGTGATACAGAGCTTTACCGTTAGCTGAGCTAGTTTCATGATTAGCTCTTTAGCATTAGCAGTTTCACAGTTTATGATTATATTGGTGTTTTAGCATTAGTATAGCTAATGTTTGTGATTCTTGGTTAGCGCTGCCCACCACAGTAACACTGTACCATTCATCAAGCACAGTGGTGGCAGCATCATGCTGAGGGATGTCTTGCTAGCTCTACTGCCACAAAGTGGATGGATCATCAAAGATGGAGGACTCCGTCTTCTTTGGGGTGTATGTAAATATGTGAGCCTGTGTGGAAACCCACCACATCTGAACCAGTTGACCCGGTTCCCTGTGTCGGCATGGCAACGGGCCGGTTCAGGTGGTTCATGGTGGAAAGTCGAGCTGCGGATTTAATCTGAGAGGTTTCTCTGGTTCTGTTTGTCTCAGCTGCTGAGCGAGGAAGTGGACAAGGTGAGGCCGCCGCAGATAACGGGGAGGGTGTGTGTTTGTCTGTGTGTGTCTCTGTGTGTGTGTGTGTCTCTGTGTGTGTGTGTGTCTCTGTGTCTCTGTGTGTGTGTGTCTGTGTGTGTGTGTGTCTCTGTGTGTGTGTGTGTCTCTGTGTGTGTGTGTTTGTCTCTGTGTGTCTCTGTGTGTGTGTGTCTGTGTGTGTGTGTGTGTGTCTGTATGTGTCTCTGTGTGTGTGTGTCTCTGTGTATGTGTCTCTGTGTGTGTGTGTCTCTGTGGGTGTGTGTCTGTGTGTGTGTGTGTCTCTGCGTGGGGGTGTGTGTGTGTGTGTGTCTGTATGTGTCTCTGTGTGTGTGTGTGTCTCTGTGTGTGTATGTGTCTCTGTGTGTGTTTGTCTCTGTGTGTCTCTGTGTGTGTGTCTCTGTGTGTGTGTGTGTTTGTCTCTGTGTGTCTGTGTGTGTGTGTGTTTGTCTCTGTGTGTCTCTGTGTGTGTGTGTGTCTCTGTGTGTGTGTGTTTGTCTCTGTGTGTCTCTGTGGGTGTGTGTCTGTGTGTGTGTGTGTCTCTGTGTGTGTGTGTCTCTGTGTGCGTGTGTGTGTGTGTGTGTGTGTGTGTGTGTCTGTATGTGTCTCTGTGTGTGTGTGTCTCTGTGTGTGTATGTGCCTCTGTGTGTGTGTGTGTGTGTGTGTGTGTGTGTGTGTGTCTCTGTGTGTGTGTGTGTAACACCACCAGTTTCCCGACACATGCTACGTTGGTTTTGGGTCAGATGTGATGTGAGTCTCCCCCCCAGGCGGAGCTGGAGCTGCGTGTGGCCCAGACCGAGTTCGACCGGCAGGCGGAGGTGACCCGGCTGCTGCTGGAGGGAATCAGCAGCACACATGTGAGTCAGAGGCGCCGGTCGGGTCCGGTCCGGAGGTGAACCTGATGAGTCACGGTGTGTGACTGTGGATCAGGTTCTTTTCATCTTTTGTAACATTTTAAAGGTACAGGTGTCAAACTCGAGGCCCGTGGGCCAAATCTGGTCCGCCTTAGTGAGCCACATGGATCCAACTTTAATTTAACAGATGCTTAGATATTATTTATCGCTTTTCATTTCTTTATGTCTGAATCTGATCAGATGTAAAAACTGTGAAAGTTTAAAACGTTTTAATCTGATAAATCTGAAACTTTCTGACCGTTTTTGACCTTTGAGGTCATTCAGGGTCTGGATGTGACCTGAATGAAAATCAGTTGGATTCTCCTGATTTAAGAACCGAATGTCTCCAACCAACCTGAGTGAAAAAGTATTCACACCCTCAACCTGCTGCTGAGTCGCTAACCACACTCTGGATGACCTTTGACCTGCTCTGCTTTGATGAATTGGTTTAAAACATATTGGACAGTTTTCCAACAAGAATGACCTGATTCAGATTAAAGTCTGGACTTTGACTAGGCCACTCCAGAGCTTTTGTTTCCTCTGTGTGATCCTAACTCTTCCTCCTCCTCCTCTTCCTCCAGCTGAACCACCTCAGGTGTCTGCAGGACTTTGCGGAGGCTCAGGCCACGTACTTCGCTCAGTGTCATCACTACATGCAGGACCTGCAGAGGGAGCTGAACAGGTGAGGCGCTGCAGCGCCACCTTCTGTCAGACCTTACCTCAGAACATCTGACATATTTAAATTAATTTAATGGTAATTTCTAACATATTTATATTAATTTAATGATCATTTCCAACATTCAGACACTTCCGAGTAGAAAAGTCATCAATAAAACATCTTTACTGAAGTTTAATACTTAAAATATCATCAGTTTAAAACTAGTTTGGCAGGAAACATTCATATCAAATATTAATGACATTTAGTTGTTTTTTAACTCTTTAGAGGCCAGAATTATTATTTAGTTCAAATTATTATTTAGTTTGAAACAAAATATTAGTTTCAAATTAATAAATTAATGAATAACGAGATGAAAATATGACTGAAAAATCAGCAAACAGCTCCAGATACCTGAGTTCAGTCAGTTCCTCTGGGTCCAATCAGTTCTTCTGGGTCCAGTCAGTTCCTCTGGGTCCAATCAGTTCTTCTGGGTCGGGGAGCTGATCCATCAGAACCAGATCAGACGGTTTCTCTGTTGGCTCCATGGTTCTGAATCTGCCGGTTCTTTGGTTCAGATTATCGGGTCGGGTCGGTTGAACCTTCTGGGATTATTTGCTTGTTTTGCTGCAGATGTGCGAACTCAGCCGTCGGCCCCCCGCTGCCCTCCGGCCCCGACCCGGTTCCGACCGCCTTCCCGTCCGGCCGCCTGTCTCCCGGCGCCTCGGGCTCCAGGAAGGCCAAGGTTCTGTACGACTACGACGCTCACGACGCCAGAGAACTGTCCCTGCTGGCCGACGAGGTCAGTCTGACCCGACCCGACCCGACCCTGACCACCGACCAGAACCGCAGAATAACTAGATATCCACAAACTGATCAGGTTATTCTGTGGTTCCCGAACATGTTGACTGATGGGAAACGTAGTCTGGGAACGAAAATATTATATTCAGCTGTTGACTGTAAAAAATTATTTAAATATTAAATAATGTAATTTAATTAATTCACACTATTTGATATACGCATAAAAAACCCTATGTAAATACAGTGAGAAGATTAAGTTCTTATTTTTAGTCGTTTTATTCCTGTTCTGGGATCGATTGGTAATGCCTCCACCCGCCACTAGGGGGAGTTTTCATAAAAAACGCTCAGCTCTCTCTCTCTGTTTCGCTGCTGCTGTTTTTTTTAGTAAATTGATACAAATAATAACAGTGAGTTGGATCAATAACTTTAATCTGGATTAATCCCAACAGAATCTAGATTATAATGACATTATTAACCATTTCCTGGTCAGTGTTTTAAATGAGTTAAATATTTAACAGATTTTTATCGTTCTTTCTCTAAGCTTGTGTTGTGATGCTGAAGTTTCAGAAAGAGCAGAAGCTTCTTAAAGAGACAGAGGCCCAATTTCAAGTTCAGATTTCTTTGACGCTGTGCTTGATACATTTAAACAGCAGTGAAACTCTTAAAGGGCCAGTGTTTGATTTCTGCCTGGTCATTCTGTCAGTTAGCTCCTTCTGGAAACTTTGCTTAAGTTTTAGATGTTTTTTTTTAAATTATTATTTATTTTGACCCGTTTTCCTGTGTTTCTGTCCAGGTCATCACTGTCTACACGGTACCAGGAATGGATCCTGATTGGCTGGTTGGAGAGCGGGGCAACGAGAAAGGCAAAGTACCTGTGACCTACCTGGAGCTGCTAAGCTAATGGACCGTTAGCATTCTGTCTGATGAAACATGTGAACCCTCTGGTAGACTCAGTTCAGTTTCAGATTCAGTTCAGTTTCAGATTTAGTTCAGATTCAGTTCAGATTCAGTTCAGATTCGGTTCAGATTTAGTTCAGATTCAGTTCAGACTTAGTTCAGATTCGGTTCAGATTCAGTTCAGATTTAGTTCAGATTTAGTTCAGATTCAGTTCAGATTCAGTTCAGATTCAGTTCAGACTTAGTTCAGATTCAGTTCAGATTCAGTTCAGATTTAGTTCAGATTTAGTTCAGATTTAGTTCAGATTCAGTTCAGACTTAGTTCAGATTTAGTTCAGATTCAGTTCAGACTTAGTTCAGATTCAGTTCAGATTCAGTTCAGATTCGGTTCAGGGATTTTTATCCGACACCTTTCCTTGGAGAAAAACCAGAAACGTTTTAGCGATGCTCTCAGATGAAACCAGGAAAGTTTCCTGGAATCTGATCTGGTTCATTAAATCACACCAACGTGTATTTGGGCCCCATATGGTTTCTTCTCAGGTCCGATGGGTTCGAAGTGGATCTGGGCTCAAAATGGCTTAATGTTTGGGACCCAGTTGGGTCATTAACATTTTTTAAAGAGCCATTATGGGTCCCAGTTTACCCATCGGTCTCCTGCATCAGACCCACAGAGGCCATTAAAACCAACCCGTTATGCAACCAGTGGTCAGTACCGTATGGGGCCCATTTCTCAGTCATTTTATACGTAAACGCTCGTGGCATTATGATGCGTTTTGGTTTTATCTCTGAAGTTTGAGCCCCTATGTGGGAAAACTCACCAGTTACAACCAGTAAGCTAATTGTTTTGGTGCTAACGGCTACTAGCAAAGCAGGATGAAAACATTTCCCTCCATTTTATTCATTCTGACACTGACGGGAATGTTTAGCTCAAACCATCAGAGCTGCTTGCAAACTGGATTTCAGCTACATTGATGTGCAGCAGCCATCTTGGATTCTGAACATACGGCTGTTTACAGAACTTTAAATTTCCCAGTTTTAATTCCAACTTTGGGTTTTTCCTCCATAAGAAGCTTCATTTCCTTCATACTGTAAAGTTTCAGTAAACATTTCTGACACCCGAGTTTTAAAAAATCACCTGAAAAATACCAAGAAGTTCGGAAAGTTTGTTTTTTTTACCAGTTGTAGCCTCAAAATTCAAAATGGCTGCCTTGAGTCTAGACAGTCTGCAAGTTGGAAAACATTTATTTAACTTTCTGATTAGCTGAAGCTCAATGGGTCAATATCTCACCTGATACACTCAAAATCATCTTGTTTACGCGCTTCATCAGTGTCTGGATGATCACCTGCTGAGAGATTAATCGCTATTAGCTTCTATTAGCAGTTAGCATCGTAACACAAAATTAGCAAGACTTAATGGTTTTCTGGATTGTAGTTGATTAAGTCTAATTTGGTGAAGGTTTGAGCTACTTAGCAGCTGCTGATTGGTTCAGAAGACAGAAACATGAAGAATCACAAGCTAAGTCAGGGAGCTAATGCTAAAGACGCTAGCATTGCACTTATTTATAGTTCTGTTTTGTACCATTTTTTTTTTTACTGAATTATTTCATTATTGTAGCATATTTGTGTTGGTGTTTGTTTGCACAACATGTCAACAGAGACCAAGCTAGTTGCTAGCAGCTTTAGCAGTAGAAGCTAGCTTAGCTTGCGGGTTAAAGAGTGTTTTCTTCTGTTTCAATTGAAAAACAAACATAAAAAACATACTTTACATAAATAAACTTAGTGGCTTGTTGGTAACAAACTGTTGCCGTTCATTGAATTGGTGATGAATTATTTTCATTATGGCAGCTCAGAGGAACGATCTGGTTAGCCGCTTAGCTAGGAGGCTAACGGCGCCGCAGCTGCTTCTCTCCAAACAAAACTAATCAGGATAAAAATATTTCTACTTTCCTTTTCAGCTTTGATTATTTTCAAACTCAAATATTTTCTACCAGTTTCTACAGTCATAAAACTTCAGTTTTGATCCTTAAGAATGAATTAATAATTAGTCTTATTTAAAGCCAGATTACTTTATGCTCTTCTTCATTCATTATTCAGATTTTGTGATGAAAAGACATTATTACACTTTAACAAAACTAATGAAAATCTCTCCACTGATTTAATTTCTTTAAGAACATTAAATTATTCTTATGTATTTAGATTCAGTTCAGTTATCAGGAAAATGTTATTTTAAAAAAAGGAAATCAAAATCATGGCTGTTTAGTCACAAATCAGAGCTAAAAAAAGACTTCAGAGGAAACGCTGTGATTTGACTAGGACCTGTTATCTGTCGGATTTTATTAGTTGCTGGTTCAGAGTTCAGAACTAAATTTAATATTTAATACGATTTCACTCATACTAGTGAATTTAATGCGCAGTTTAATGAAAGTTTATTTCTGATTTGAACATTTATTTACATTTTACTTTTATAATTCATGAAAATCCTCCCAGTAAATGATTTAAACACAAGTACAAAACACAGAATCTGGGAAATGAAACACTTTTAAAATGAATAAAGATCTATTTAGTAGATTTCTGTCCCTCAGCAGCTGTTTGCTGTGAACTGGCAGGAAGTGATGTCATGGATCTGACTCAGGATCAGATTGTTTTAGAGCGGCGTCGTCAGATTTGTTTTCCTACGATTCATGACGCTGCAGTTTTACTGTTTATGTGGAAACTGCAGCAGGATGCATTTATTATCGTTATGATTTAGATTGTTTGATCGTTGGTGTGATGCTAAGGTTTAGAACAACATATCAGAAATATAAAGCAGCTGTATTCATAGTAATAACAAAATGCAACAACTGTAAAAAACTCAAATGTTCAGCAGTTTTTTATTTGAATCTGAAATACGAGGCAGAGCAGCTGAAACATGAGAGCCAGGAATCGGCTCCGATCTCGTTTTACCATAAACACGTTTTATTTTCGTCGGTGGAACATTTTTATTAGTTGCTGCGGTTTCTGGGGTCCGTTCAGTTTAACCCTTTAACACCCAAAGATTCACAAACATTCAGCTTTTCTCTGTAAGCTTAATTTAAAATTATTAAGCATTTTGTACAAATGTTGCACCAAAATGACAGATGTACATTTTATGATACGGTGAATCACAGCTTCCATGTTTTCATGGTGGAGATGGCCAGCGGGGTTCAGTGCTGGGATGTTAAACTGAAGTGATTTTGTGGTCAGTGGAAATATTCTGCAGATGAAGAAACTTGAGACTTTTGTTCAGGGAAAACAAGCAGTTTCGGCCTAAAACCTAGAAAACAGAACCATAAGCAGGAAGTAAATGGTGATTTAGTTTCGGCTGTGAATGCAGACTCAGCGTCACTTTCGTCAGACTCGCTCCCCAACACGACTGTCTGTTCGCTCACGTTGGTCCCAAAGCTCTGGGACGGAGTCGCTGTCAGGAAACACCGGCTTTGTCTGGACAGACTAAAGTTCTGTCTGCGGAGCATCAGGATGATGCAGCGACTGGCCAGCAGGGGTCAGCAGAGGTCGTCCTTCAGCCGTCGTCTGGACGCGCTAGCTTCACGCTAAACATAGCAACCTTCCAGCTGTTGCTGCGTCTCCATGGAAACACGGCTTGAGTTCAGTTTCCTCCTGGTTAACACGCGAACATCCAGATCTCTCCTGTTCGATGGGGACCAACATGTTTCTACCAGTTGCCTCATTGGCCCCAAACTCCACTGATGTGAGAGAGAAACTTTGCCCACCCAGTGATTTTCCTAAAGGTCTCCGTTATCCACACTAGAAACACCATCGGTGGGTCATCACCTCCTTCTGGTAATAAATAGTTGGTTGACTTTAATCCTGTTTTCTGCTGGTCCTGGTGAAACAGGACCAGCAGGATCCAGATCTGCTTCAGTCAGACGCCTTCAACTCCACAGGTAAATGTAGGTCATCTGATTCCCTGAACGTCTCCTTTAGCAGTGAGCAGCATCACTAGGTCTCTGTTGGGTGGGTCAACCCCAACCCCAACCTCAACCCCAACCTCAACCCTAACCCTAACCCCAACCCCCCAGATCACTTTAGTCTTTTCACAAACCAGAGCTGGGAGAATATGTCATCGTTTGGGATGGGAAAGTGGCGAGAAGCTAAACGGGCGTCTTAGAGATGAATGGTCAGGTGACCAGCGGTCAGGTGACCAGCGGTCAGTGACCAGCGGTCAGTGACCAGCGGTCAGGTGACCAGCGGTCAGGTGACCAGCCCAGGCTCACCCCGATCCTGATCCTTCTGCAGGTTTAATAAAATCCAGCCGATTAATTAATGAGAGAAAATAAACGTTAGAGGTTGATGGTAAACCGTTGGGTCATGAAGTTCAAACTACTTTACATGACTCAGTTGTTATAAACATGCTGCATGTCAAATATGACTGAAAACATTCAACTTTATAATTCAGCATCTTGAAACTGGGTCTGTGTCTTTAAGAAGCTCCTGCTCTTTCTGAGGCTCCGCCTCCAGGAAGTCATCCCAACATGGCTGCTCTATTAACCCTTTAATGTTTGTACCAGTGCTGCTCTGAGAACCTGATGCAGCTCCAGCTTCTGGCAAGTCTGAAGGGGGAGGAGCTGCGCCTCGGAGGCGGGGCTAGGCCCATCCAGGTGTTTTAAACAGCTGAATGGTTGCCATGGAGATGAAAGGATTTCTGAAACATAAATGAATCAAAGCGACGCTGCAGGTTACAACATTATAACATGATATAAAAATAAAACAGTGGATTTGACGCGACACCGGCCCTTTAAATGTTCCCGGCTCAGCGTCCAGACAGTGATGTCACATAAACAAAGTCTGAGTCATTCATCAACACCTCTTCAGTTTATTGTTTCACAGAAATCGGTGCGGTGATGAAATCCTGTCATTGTGAGTCCTCTCCGCGTTGAGTCATCAATAAAGCAGGTCAAAGGTCGCAGCGGCTGACTTGTGTTGAGCGCTGCGTCCTCCTGAACGGCCGCAAAGTGAAATCCTGAGAGAACTCCAGACGTGACCCAACCGGATCCGAACAGAACCGGGCAGAGAGAAACCAGAAATCTGGTTTAAATCAAACCGACAGACATCCTGAGGAAAAGTTCAGACTAAACTGGTTTTACTGGTTTTACTGGATTAAACGACACCAGAACAGATTCAGATGTTCATTCTGATAGTTTGGATGTTTATGAAATAAGAGTCTAATATCAGACATTAAAATGTTTTTATTGTAATATAAACTGTATTTTATCTCAGGTGAAAAAGCGTCTGACCAGATAAATAAAAATTAATAAACCAGTGAATAAATGAAAATGAGCTCAATAATTTCCATTCTGATTATTAAAACTTTAAGGAAAATTCTGTTTACAGAAACATAATAATTCATTTTATTTATAGTTTTATTTATTTTGAATATTTAAAATATCTTCAGGTGGAAGTTTTCTTTATAAAATTAAAGTTTACTTATGAAATTGCATAATTATTAATTATTATCAAAATATAATTATTAAATAATCTCAAAATGACAATATCCTCGTTTATCACAATAATTTATCATCCAATCTCACTCTGCTCTTTAAAACACGAAACATCAAAATGAAAGAAGCCGACGCCACATTCCAGCATATTAGTGGAAAATTTAGTGGAAGGAAAGGTTTTGGTAGAGTAACATGCAGAAAGATAACTGAACCGGACCCAGATGGATCCGACCAGAACCATCAGAACTGATCACTAGTTTAGAAAGTGGATGGTTACGGTTTTAAAGCTTAGAAATGTCTTTGTGTTTATTTCAGATTTAAAGTTTTTAAAAGTTTTATAGGAGAAACAAACGAGACGTGAAATAAATCTGCTCCTAAAACTGAACCAAACCCAGAAATCACAGCAACTGACAGCAGATCCACAGAAACAGCCACGGTTTCTGTCGCTTTGTGGCGGTGA
Organism: Xiphophorus couchianus; assembly: GCF_001444195.1. Lineage (NCBI taxonomy): Eukaryota > Metazoa > Chordata > Actinopteri > Cyprinodontiformes > Poeciliidae > Xiphophorus > Xiphophorus couchianus. The sequence continues at coordinate 959,688 of NC_040235.1, forward strand.
CTGTTGCCATGACAACGGTGGGGGCGGGGCGTCGCATGATCTAACGGTTTCTGATTTAATCTTTGAGATTCTCTGATTTAAGAAACTGAACTCTGAGGGGAACTGTTGACGTGTTTTCAGCATGATCAGAGCGCGGGCTTTGACTGGACCATGCGCAGTGTGTGTGTGTGTGTGTGTGTGTAAATAAAGTGTCGTTTTGTTGCTTCAGTGTTTTAACTCTTTGGTTAAATGTGATTTTTTTGGCATCTCATTTCTCCTGGATTGATGTTCAATAAACAGCATGTGTGTCACAGACGCTGCGTTGTTGGAGTGGTCATTGAACGCATCGCAGCAGGATGTCCAAGCTGCGGTCTGGGGGCCATTTGTGGCCCGCACAGTGATTTTTATGTTTATCATAACAGAATAAATTAAATCTTAAACTAGTTCTGAAGCTTCTTTCATCTTCACATTTTAACAGATGAATTAAATCTTTTCTCCTAAATTTATCTTAATTTTATTGTAAATAAAAGCACAAAAATCAACTTTTACCCCCAATTTATTGTAGCTGCAAGAAAAATAAACCCGAAAAAACCCAGAAAACTGTGAACCTGTCTTATTTTAATAGATTTTTAATAGCTTTGTCTCCAACCAATGACTTATTTTTTGTTTTTAAAAGAGAATTAGCATTTCTAGTTTAATATTGAACAAATAAAAATATTCAGCAACTTTATATTTATAGTTGTTCTTGTTTGTCCAACAACTTTAATTAGAAACAGTTTTGACCCTGATGGCAAAAGTTTTGTTTCCTGAGGCCAAAGTCTCTTCAGGGATTTGACTAGACCCTTCCTCTGAATCAAACATGGCTGCTCACAAAAAGCTGAGGTTGCTGCAGAAATGATTAGAAGGTGAAAAAATATAAAAACATATTTTATTGTCCTTCAGAGTAACAGCAGCAAAAATATCAGGCAATAAAAGTGACAAAGATCAAATTTATTTTAAAAAACAGAATTAGGAATAACAATGTACCACAAAGGGAAATTATTTTCAATAAATTACAATAAATCTTGACCTTGCTTATTTCTTTCAATGTTGATTTAAATTTATTTAAGTTTATTATCACTTTTACAAATTAATCAGGATCAATGAAGTTTGGCTTGTTGACAGAAAAACATTTAGTGTCAAAATGAAAACTGGGTTTTACAAAAATAATGACAAAAATACGTAACCCAAAATAAGTGATTATATAAATATTAACCTTAACTAACCTGATTGATTGATTGGTGATAGTAGTGAGTTCTTTAGATAAAACTTTGTTTATTATGATTACCGGTAGTTTGTGACGTAAATATTTGGATTTAATTTACATTTAGTAGGAATCAGTTTTTTCTTCATATTAAATGTTTTTATGTCAACAAAGCCAAGTTATGTAAATCCTGACCGAATAGTAAAAGCAATAAAAGGTAAAACAGCAGAAGGAGTGAATAGTTTTAAAGGTGAGGAACATTTTCCTGCCGGTGTGTGAACGTGTCATCAGCTGCTTTCTGTTTCCATGGTGACTCAAACAGGAAGTTTAGTTCATCATCGGAGCCGCAGCAGGAGAAAAGCTGCGTGTCTCCTTTAAGAAAACAGGAAGTGTTTCTCCCTGAGGAATCCTCGCTGTTCTTTTTAGATTAACCAGCAGACTGTCCCACTTCGGGCCTTAAAATTGTTTTAAGGTTTTGATTGATTGTTTTAGTCGCGGCACCGGGAGGCTCAGTGGCGCATGTGACTGGAAGCAGGGCGTTCTTTGACGCGTTTGTTGGTTAAAGTGACTGAGGTGTAATTTGGAGTTAATTGTAGATTACTTTAAACAAGGGAGTGCGATGGAAGAATGCGAAGAATGTGATGACTCAGATAATTGTAGTATGAACCTGGACACGATGCCGGATCAGAAAAGATTCTTCACGTTCCCTTTAAAGGGAAAGTCCCTTCATCAGACGTTCCCTCTAAAGTCTCATAAAGGGAAATAAATTGTTTAATTTTAACACTTTCACCCGCTTTCATTCGTGTGGACAGGAAGCCGTAACAAACCGCGTTCGGCCGCCTATGCTAGCAGAGATTAGCTGGTATAAAAACCCTCAGGACCAATAAAACACGGAGCTAAAACAGATAAAACAATAGATTCACATTTACTTCGTTTGAAACCAAGTTCGCTGATGTGTATCTTAGACACCGTGAAAAATAAAATACATCTGCTTAAGTGATTTTGTTTGACACAAAACATGAATACATAGAAATGCTAACTCCATGAGCTAATGCAGCTCTAAACATGTCCGAGGGCTGCGAACTTTATGGAGTGTTGCGCTGCCGTTAGCCGTTAGCCGTTAGCTTGTTCTGACGAATATGGCTGCAGTTCAGAGTCAAAGATGAAGAATATCCTCCTCTTCCTCTTGTCCGTGGGGTATTTCAGCCCAAAGTTTTTTGTTGTTGTTTTTTTTTTGTTTTTTTTAGACTTTATTTATTGTAATAAACAACAATACAATTGATTTCAGCCCAAAGTGCTGACTGACAGGAGACTAGCAACACTTGCTCTTATTTTTCGGTTTAAATGAAGGCACATCTCATTATGAACTAAACTACAGCACCCCCTAGTGGCCACTATGGGTAACCACCTACAATCAGCATATAGAAACATGGAGCGGACATTTACAGCTAGTGTCGCAGAAACTTTGTTTAAACATCATGAACAGCAGCGTTTTATTGAAGCCAGAAAATGAAACCACGACATGAATCTTGTTAACAAGGCATCAGAGTTAGCTAATGCTAACGTGAAGAATGTAGCAGCCAAAAAAACATAGTGCAGCTCTGTCCTGAAGGAGCTAGCAGCTAGCGCTAACATCGGGCAGGATGCTACTACTAGCAAAACAGCCAGAATGTCAGTAAATCCTGTCTGGAGTAAAGTTGATCATTTTAACATTTGCAGCTTAATGTTTCGAACTGATCGTCAGATTAAAAATGTTTGGTAAATTCGTTTTTATACCAGAGTTTTTTTCTGCATCATCTGAGGACGTTTCTCAGATCTGGGAACATTAAAAATTTAAAGTAACCAGGCACTTTGAAAAAGTTCTGACTGGAGGAAAACATGAGGAACTAATTCAGCCAAGAACCGAACATTTTGACTGAACCGGTTCAGATTCAGCCGATTACAGAATCACCGGGAGAAATAAAAATGGCGGCTGGAAGTCCATGACCTCGTTTAGCTGTTCTGCAGCAAAATCTGTAACAATTCAGAAAAGAACCTCTTGGAGGTCAGGAGGTCAGGTGACCCAGAGGTCAGGTTTCATCCTGCTGCTTCTGGATCGTCTGACCTTAAAGTCATAAAAAAAAGCAGCTGATAAAAAAGTCCAAAACTTCAGAAACTTTAACAGAAGCTGCAGGTTTTTTCTGGTTTGGTTAAAACATGTTTGATTTCATTCAGTGGGAAGAAAATCCACAAATTTTACTCAAAGTAAGAGAAACGACTTTATAATAAAATTACTCTATAAAAGTAAAAGTACAGCGTAGTAAAGATGAAGTAAATGTAACTAGTTACTGCTGAACTCTAACAATATAAAGTTAAAATAAGTTGCAGTGAATCAATTCCTCCTGTTTTCCTCGATCAGCTGATCGGGTTTCTGCCGAGTCATCAACAACCTGATTCAGCAAATCATCAATGATTGTTGCAGCAACTCTGAGTCAGTCAACGTTGCGTCAATCTGGGATTCCCTGGAGGCTGCGGAGCCGTAAAAGACGTTTCTCTGGTCAGAATGTCTGTTATTAATCTGTAGATGTGTCAATCTGGACAGAGAGACAACAGGCAGCCTGCGCTGTCAGGGTTTGACTAGGACATGAAGGATCTGCTCTCTGCCACCAAAAACAAACTCAGTTCATTTAGTTAGACTCCATCTACGGAGGACTCACCCTGCCAAAGCTGGTAATGAACATAGACTAGCGGTGGGACTCGATTTGAACCTGCTGGAGGCAGGATCTGTATTTATTTTAGAAAAATTAGAAACATTTCAATTTAAAAATCTTTTTGCTGCTAAAATATTGTTATTGTAGTTTTTAATTGTTCTTCATCATCAGATTGAAACCAAGTTTCTCTGGTCATTCATTAAATTTCTAATCTGGACATTAGCGTTAGCTGCTACATGTTTAGCAATGAGGTGCTACTTCAGCTTAGCATAGTTTCGCTGCTAGGCTAACTCCTTTTAGCATAACTCGAACAGAGCGATAGTCTTTTCCATCATCCAATCAGATCGATTAGAAGCAGAAAAAGACGCATCGTTGCTGCTGTTAGCGGACGTAGCGGTGCATCAGGTTTACAGGCGTACCAGAAACACACAAATACAAAGGTTCCAGGAGGAACAAAAAAAATTGTGTTAAAATTTTAAATTAAATTAATAAAAATGAACATGTTAAAGTACAGCAGTAATATAAAAAATAAATGACTTTATAAAGTAATTATTGTGCCAAATATTGCAACCAAAAATGTAAGAATAAAAAAATAAAGAAATTTCACAACATACATGATCATACAGTCTGTCATCAGATACTATTTGTTTATCATTTCTACCGTTATTAATTTAATGTTGTCACTTTTATTTTATTTTTCCCAATTATATTAATTAGTTTCCTTTTTTATTTGGTTCTATTTTATTTTGTGTCACTTTTTATTTATCTTCTCCTCTAATATTTCATTTCCTCCAGTCGGATCTGATCAGATTTTGTCCAAACGTTGTTTTAAAAATAATGTCAAACACAGGATTGTTTTCAGAAACGTTTTTATCCACATCGATCCGTCACTGAGCGTCGATTTAAACATGCCAAACCTGTAGGGGGCGGTGCAGCGCTAAGCTAAAGCCTGCCAGTCAATCAGATTGCTTCAAAACAATGACTTCCTGTTAGGAGTTAAACATGGCGGCCTCTGTGTGGACAGACTGACAGGCTGAACAGAGAATTAAAATATAAACTTAATAAAACAAAGTATCAGATCCTGAAACACAAATCCAGAGTTTTCTAAAACCTCCACTTTGGTCTGAGTTTTTATAATAATGTTTTTTCTCTCCACTGTCGCCACATGCATGTTCAGTTCCTGTAAAATCAGCGACTCAACATGAGCAACCAGCAGGTTATCAGCATCCTGAGATAAAAACTTTCAAATAATTTTAATAATGAATTAAATTCATAATAACCAGGATCAGTTGGAAAGTAAATATGGATGAATTCTGACTTTCTGTTTGTTTCTCTGGTTCTTCCCTCTGAAGGAAAATAAATCCTGAGGTTTTCCTTTCACTCGTCTGTCAGGTTCTGTTTCTGTTTCTGCTCATGTTTCACTTTGAACTGATGCAACTTTTCAGGTTACAGTGAAACTGTGAGGGTTAAACTTTCTCTGTTCTGTTCGTCCCACGCAGCACTAAAGAGCCTTTCTTCCACCCACTCCAGTTTCTGGCTGCGTTTCGCCACCGGAGGAAGGAGCAGAAACACGCGGCGTGTCGGATCATGTCCGAACACAGAGAGGTTTCAGGAAGATTCAGGAGGTTTTCTGAAGGCCGCAGGTTTAATCTAAGATTTATTCTAACATTTATTCTCTCATGTTTTCTGTTTCACTTTGAGGAACTCAAACCACAAAAATCTGTGAAATTCAACAACACCCAGTTCATGAGTCTCAGCACAAACACGTCAAAAACTGAGCCACAAACCCAGAATCTACTTATCCAGGGGGCCCAGACCGCGGCGCGTGGGCCATTTCCTGCCCTCAGGATGAGTTCTTGTGGCTCTGGAAGGAAACTTTCAGACTGTTTGATTCAATATAGTAATACTGTTTTTATTATAGTAGTAAATCTGTTTATTGCATTTGATTAAAAAAAGATGAAAAATATTTTATCACAGAGAAAACATTCAACTTCACATTTTGCTCCAAGTAGCAAAAGGTTTGGCCTCCAGGGTCAGAGTTCAAACATCTTAAACCTGATCAGATCAAAACATAAAAGACTAAAATTATTCTGATTCATGTTGTTTTTATCTTGTCTCATTTTGTAGAACTTTTTTCCAGTTATAAATAAATATCTGCTAAATTAAAATAAACTGTAATCAAATGAAAGTTAATAAATCAGATATTTTAGCGCCGTTAGCTTGTTGAGCTAACGACGCTAATTAACCTGGATTAAACTCAAATAAACCAAAGTTCAATCATCTCTACCTGCAGCGGAGCGCCGGCATTCTGGGGTCAGAGTTCAGGGGTCAAATGAAAAAACTAAGAGGTCAAAATAAATAAAATGACCTTTAACCTCTAAAAAAGTAGAGTATTGTTCCAAGTTGCACAGCAAAAGTCACAAACATTAGATATAAAGCAGGTCCAGTGGAATATTTTCCTCCAGTCATCACATCCTGAACAGAACCGGAACCGGGTCAGAACCGGGCCGTAACGGTTCCTACGTCCTGAACGCTCCAAACGAGGCCCGATCGATCAGCTCCTGGCCTTCACTGATCAGAACCTTCAGCTGGTCTCCTCTCCACAGGTCGAACAGCTGGCCCACGTACACCGTCCGGACCCGGTGATGGCCGCCGCCGCCGTCCGGGGGCCCCGTCGGGTACGGGCCGCCGTCCTGGGCCCCCATCAGGTCCATGTCTCGGTCGTAGCCTTTGCTCCGCCGCTGCAGCGTCACGCGGAAGTCCCGCGCCGGGCCCTTCAAGACGAACTTCATGTAGACGAAGTAGAGTCCGGTCTCCGGCACCACGATGGCCCACAGGCCGCGGCTGTAGGCGCCGCCGCCGAACCTGGCTCTCCATTCCAGCTGAGACCCAGACAGCAGGTTCGCTACGTTAACGGAATCTGCAGAAGGACCGTTAGCATCCGTTAGCTTAGCATCTAAACCAGAATGACACACTTCCTGTTCAGATTGAACAATAACTGAATAACTGGGATTAAAATCTGATTTTTTAAAAATTTTTTTACCCCTCCAGGGTCTTTTGTGGCTCTAGTGCCCCTTATATGACAGCAGGCTGACAGGAAACGGGGAAGACATGCGGCAAATGTCGTCGGGTCTGGGAGTCGAACCCGCGACAGCCGCGTCGAGAACTCAAGGCCTCCAAATACGGGTCGCGCTAACCGCTACACCACCATGGCACGCCTAAAATCTGATTTTTATCACAATAATCGAGTTTCACCTGCAAACAGTTTTATTAAATAATGTCTCATATCTGATCATAACTATAAACAAACTGCAGATTTTCTGCTGCTGCATCCTGGGAGCTAAAAGCAGCGTCACCACAGATCCTTCCTCCCAGTGTTTACATAAATCATTTCTTATTTATTCTGTTATTTTATGTGCATATTTGGATCAGTTTGATATGTTGAGTTTTTTATGGTTTTATGCTGTAAATGTGATTATTAGTTCTTATTGTTTCATTTCTGTGTAAATCTAAATGCTTCATGGAAACAGATCATCTCCCTGCTTCGCTGTCAGTTTCACTGTCAGTTTGTTTGAATAATGAAATGAATTGAGATGAATATCCTGATGTCCAGAGATTCAGCCCTGAGGGACTTTTATAAAAACAAGTGGAAACCTTGGAAAGATCAAACGTTTCAGTTTCCACGAGATTCTTGACATTTTTTACTTCCATCAGAATCATCATCCAAAGTTTGAACACAGAGATGAACTTTTCCTGATTTACTTTTTGTTCTGATCCGTTTTCTCAGTTTAAAGGTGATAAAACATTTCGGTTTAGATTAAAACGTTTCTGTTGCTTATTTTAATATCTCAAGACAAAAACTCACTGAGGTCGATGCGCAGCGGGCCGGCGGTGGGAGAACTGCTGGTACTGGCTGTGGACGGGTCGTCTGCAGACAGAGGAAGGTGAGCGGTTAGGTTCTGGTTCTGGTTCTGATCAGCAGCTGGACGGACAGGAAATGAAAGTTAACGTACCTGCAGGACAGATTCTCCTCTGGGCCGAGAAGGACGGATCAGAATCAGACGATTTCTGTGGATAACAGAGGAAATTCTTCAGAACCGTTCAGAACATCTGGGTCTGATCAGGTCAGGAAACTAGCAGGATCTAATAAATCTAAACCACAGGGGGCGCTATTTTTAAAGTTACAGTGAAAAATGACCAGGAATGATTCGGGTTATTTAGCCTGTCAGAGAAAAAGGGCCTTTCATTTTAAAAAGGTATTTTAACCAAGTTATTCAATCAAATGAAGTATTTTGCTAGCAAGCTACACATTAATATTTAGCTTCAAACAAATACCATTATCATCACTCCGCCTGGGGGAAATATTTAGCTTGCTAACTAGTTTGAAGCTAAATGTTTAGCTAACAAGCTACTTCACTAATATGGACCTAAATATTTTGTTAGAAGCTAAATATTTAGCTTCAAACTCAATATTTACTTAGCAAGCTAAATATAGTTTGAGGCTAATTATTTAGCTAAGTGGCTGAATGTTTAGCTTTGAGTTAAATAATTTGCATTTGCTTCAGAAATATTTATCTGAATGATTAGTTTAAACTGTGACATTTATTTATGATAAATGAATAAAAAAATAAAAATATGAGGTTGAGAAATGAACCGCCATTTTTAGGCTAGCTCAAATCTTTGCTGTTTTTGTTTGGACCGTATCTTTAATCCGAACCAGGCTGAACTCAGGAAGGTCCTGAAACCAGCTGCTGGTTTTACTTTAAATATGAAGCAAATAATTCATCTTTTAATATACTTTTCAATTATGATCATCTGCGACAGACTGGCGACCTGTCCAGGGTGAACCCCGCCTCCCGCCTGGAACGTAGCTGGAGATAGGCACCGGCAACCCTCCCGACCCCATTAGGGACAAGGGTGAACAGAAAATGGATGGATGGATGGATGGATTATGATCATTTCGAGTCGCAGCAAAAAATTAGAATCAGAAAAATTCAAAAGAATTTTATCCATAAATATGGACAGCAGGTCCAGGTTCGGTTCGGTTCTGCAGTGGATTCTGGGTCCGGGCTCCTTTTGCCTGACTCATGGATCTCCTCAGACCTCCAGGATTTATTTATTGTCATTTCCATTATCAGTCTGACTCTGCAGGAAGTTCGGTTCGGTCCGGTCCAGTCCGGTTCGTAACAATCCGAACTCTCCCGGAACACCGGAGGCGGTTCGGATGAACTGAGCAGGTTCTGGTGGTTTTAGAAGCCGAACCGAACCTGAACCTGTCAGAACCTTCAGTAGAGTCAGGAGAACCAGCCTGGATGTTTCCGCCGCCGCAGGGCGCCCCCTGCCGGCGGCGGCTCTTACCGCGGCTCTCCGCTGACTGAGATCCGCGCAGCTGATGAAGATGAAGGCGGCGGCGCAGCCCAGCAGCAGCAGCAGCGTGATGAGCCTCAGCCGGACCTCCTGCTGCTTCATCTCCCGGCAATGGTTGATGAGGATGAGGAGGGACTCTTCCTCTCGGTGCCCCCTGACCTCCACCGGTCCGCTGCCGCTGAGAGCCTCCATCTCCTGATCTGCTCCTTTCCGCATCCCGCGGCCTTTTATTGGCGAACACCCACAGAGTTTCTTACCTCACCGTTTATTTTTAGACTCAGGAAGAAAGACAAGGAGGATGAGGAGGAGCCTTCATCAGAGACAGATTAAAATATTTTACTTTTTGTTTTATTCACAAAGTAAAAATTCACCCAAACTGGTTCCATGTGAGAAAGTAACATTAACCTCTCTCTCTCTCCCTCACAGGTGTGTGTGTGTGTGTGTGTGTGTGAGAGAGAGAGAGAGAGAGAGTAAATGGCACAGGGGGTGAGCGAGAACACACGACAGGAATCTAAAAGAATAACTTGACCTCAGAAACTAAACTACAAAAACAAAGAAAAACGACACAAGAAGTAAAAATAATAAAGTGGAATCACTGAAATAAAATAAAAATAATAATGAAACAGAAACGAAGCTCCAAACCTGGAAGGTTTAACATAAAACCTGAACTGAGAGTCAGAATGAGCCATCAGCAGATCTGGAGTTTATTCTTACTCTGTCTCTGGTAGTTCATATTTAGCTCTCTGGCTCCCTCTGGTGGTCATGGATGGAACAGCACTTCCAAAACGTTAACGTCCTTTTGACTCCACAGAAACAACCAGCCAGTTATTATCATCTTATTTTATTTCAGTTTTATCTGCTTTCACCTCACATGTAGAAAAACACAAACCAGATTCAACTCTATTTTTAACTCTCTATTTATTAAAAAATTTAAGTAATTGTAGGAAAGTTGGAAAAACTAAAACGAGTTAAAATAACTGAAATGAGCTTCAGATAACAAAACTCTGGTTATGTCAAAAACAGAACTGTAGCCATTTTTGATGTTTAATGTTTCACTGTTTGTAAATGTCGGCAACATTATGCTGTGCTATTTTAAATGATTATCATTTTAACTTTTAGAGGTATTTTTTAAAAGCCCATCTGGACAAGGGTTAGGGTTGCACTATGACTGCTGTTTTGTTCAGTTTGTCTGTTCCTACCAAATAAACTCAAATAAACAAATAAAATAAATAACTGGATGTATTTAAAGTCTGATAATAAAAATCAAAATCATTGGTCCTAAAGACAAAACAAAGTTAACAAACTGAGAGGAAAGAAAAATCCCAACTAAATATTTATAACTGGTTCAAACAACAGAGATATTTTAATATTCATTAATAAACAGTGGAAACAAAATGGCTCCACTGTAAAGCTAACATCTCTGCTCTTCAGATATCAGCCAATCAGCCTCAAGCAAAAACAATGGCGGCTGCTTAGCGAACGCCAGCCGTTAGCATGTCACGTAGCGCCGCCTCCAGGTATTTCCTGTTGAATATTTCAAATATTCTCTGCAAATCAGAATGAGCAGGAACATTTATGAGATTTATGACCAACTGGGAAATAAACACAAATGGTTTGAGTTTCTATTGGCATAAATGTCTGTACCGCTAATAGTGGAGCTAATTTTTCATTTAGCACTTTCGCTAACGTTGAAAACATTTAACATTACATTAGCACAGCTAGCTGTTAGCTGTGTCTGACATGAGACTTTTACCAACTGGTTTTTGCTCTTTTGTGAAACTTCACTAGAGAAAAACTGTTAGCAGTTAGCAGTTAGCAGCCAACAGGCGAGGAAAGTGAAATAAAACAGTTTCTTTCTTTAGCTCTTTATTTCAGGCGGTAAAAAGCAAAGATGTTTCATCCGTTCACATCATTCCTGCCTCTCAGGCAACAGAAACAGTTTTATCATGACGGACGTCTGCAGGAGCTGAACCCGCTTTGGGCCTAAGGGTTCGGTCCCTGAGGAGTTCACCGGATCCAACAGGAGTTCTGGATCCGACCCGGGTTTGGTTCCAGTTCCCTTCACTGGGAGCCATCCTGTTTGGACCTGAAAGTTTCTGGTTCCGGTTCATCAGATGTTTCTGGACCAGAACTAAACATTTAGTTTCTCAGTTCTAGAACCAAAACAAAAGTTTGGATCACTGGAGATTCTGATCAGATGATCCACCGATCGATCCGCTTCCTGCTGCTTCCTGCCGTCACTACGGAAAAACCTGCTAATCCTCACTGACCTTTGACCTAAAGTAGCCTGAACTCAACAAGTCAGTGGTGGGCACTGCTACTTAAAAAGCTAACTGCGCTAAATCTAAATAACTCATCATAGCCATTAGTTACACTAACACTACAGTGCTAGACCAACACGGTATTTAACAAAAGCTAATGCTAACGCGCTACACCAACATGCTATTTAGGAGAAGCTAAAGTTAAAGTGCTACACTGACATGCTATTTAGATGAAGCTAAGGTAGCTAAATGCTCTAATTGTTAGGAAACCTAGCTAAAGCGCTAAACAAAAAAGTAGCTCTGCTATTAGCGCATTAGCATTAGCGTGTCCAGCTCTGCTTCCAGGCATCAGATCAGATTTGTGTCGGGTTCTGAAGGTTCAGGACTGAGAGGCTTTTGATGGTGAAGGTGGAGCTAGCTGCTGGAGGTTCTGACCCGAAGGAGCTAGCAGCTGGAGGTTCTGACCCGAAGGAGCTAGCTGCTGGAGGTTCTGACCCGAAGGAGCTAGCAGCTGGAGGTTCTGACCCAAAGGAGCTAGCAGCTGGAGGTTCTGACCCGAAGGAGCTAGCTGCTGGAGGTTCTGACCCGAAGGAGCTAGCAGCTGGAGGTTCTGACCCAAAGGAGCTAGCAGCTGGAGGTTCTGACCCGAAGGAGCTAGCTGCTGGAGGTTCTGACCCAAAGGAACTAGCTGCTGGAGGTTCTGACCCGAAGGAGCTAGCTGCTGGAGGTTCTGACCCAAAGGAGCTAGCTGCTGGAGGTTCTGACCCAAAGGAACTAGCTGCTGGAGGTTCTGATCTGGATCCAAACCAGGTTTTATTGGATTCAGTTCTGGACAGAAACAAACGGGTCAAAGTTCCTCAAAGACAGACGAATTACTTCCTGTAGAGGAAATCATGAAACCGTCTGAGGATCCGGTCGGATCAGAACTCCTGAGGAACAAACGGAGCAACGGGAAAGGGAGCAGCTGGGTTCTGTGGCTGGCAGAGGCAGCATCATGCTGTGGGCCTTTGGTGAAGCTAATCGAAGGCAGAAATCCTCCGAATGAAGGATTTGTAATGTTTGTTTCTTGGACTAGACCGCAGGCCTTTCAGGCCGGTTTGCATAAAAATACAGATTTATAACAAAAAACATGAAATAAAATCCAAACTATTAATTTAAAGGTCACACAGTTCAAACAAAACATCATCATGGATGATCCTGTAAGGCAGAAAGACGTCCAATAAATAACAATGATGCATATTGAGACGCAGCAGATCAGAGACTAAACCATCATCTGGAAAGTAAGGAAGTAAGTAAGTGCACCCTGTGATCCAGCAGGGTGTACTTACTTCCTGGATCTTCATCAGGATCTCACATCGGTCATGAATTCTGCTGCAGTTTGAAGATTCGGAAGTTTGTAAAATCACTTCCAATAAATAAATAAAGTCAATAAAACCAGTCGGCCATTTTTGTTTTGTTTTCTGCTCGTATTTAGCTAAAAAGCAACGTTGGTTTGTCGGTTAAATACTTTTTAACATCTGCAGGTTTCAGAAAATCAAATTTAAGACGTTTTTAATTCCAGCTGAAATGAAACTTCAGACAGAAACGTCGAAATCCAGGTGATGTTTGGAGGATCCAGCATAACAGAACCGAACCAAAATCAACGTCCAAAACAAGCTAGCTAACTAGTTAGCATGGGGATATTAGCAGCTAGCTACAGACCAAATTTAAGGCCTGTGATTGGTGTATTTAAGACCAATGCACATTTTTTAAAAATGACTTTAAGACGTTTTAAGACTTTAAGGACTGGGATCAATAAAGCATTTTTGAATTTGAATTTATTTGCATCAGATTAGATTAGGAAGATTTAATCTCCCTAATCTAATCTAGATCAGAAGTTTGCTTCTTTCCTGAGCTGCAGCTGGCGGCCGCAAAAATCAGTCCAAGAGCCAGAAATGGAGCCCAGGCCGCAACTTTGGACGCCCCTGGTCTAGTCCAATCATTGACTGAGAGACAGAGAAAGCCCACATCCTGATGCCTCCACCACCGGTCCAGAGGGCGTCGTCATGATATCTCGGCTTTGATGACCTCAGTCCGGCGGCCATCTTGTTTCTAGAGAGAAGAGACTTTCTCCTTCAACCCTGGCGGGCAGCCGTGACCTTTAACCTTTGACCTGATGCACAACGATGGTTTAGTTTGTTCTTTAACAAGTTTGTTTTCTTTTCATTTAGAAACCAGAAACTCAGCGGTTCTGGTTCTGTGAGTTGAAGGAGGCGGGTCGTCTAGTTAGTGTGGTTCTGGTCTAGTCGTTGTGGTTCTGGACCCAGCTGGTCTAGTCGGTGTAGTTCTGGACCCAGCTGGTCTAGTCGGTGTGGTTCTGGACCCAGCGGGTCTAGTCGGTGTGGTTCTGGACCCAGCGGGTCTAGTCGGTGTGGTTCTGGACCCAGCTGGTCTAGTCGGTGTGGTTCTGGACCCAGCGGGTCTAGTCGGTGTGGTTCTGGACCCAGCGCCGCAGGCGGCCGCTGTACTCCTGCGGGCTGACGGTGGAGAAGGAGCGGCCATGATGCCTCAGGCTCTTCCACAGATGCTCCAGCCGCTTCTTCAGGCCGTAGACGGTGAAGACGTCGATGATGCCGATGAAGTAGCGCTGCTCGGGTCCGTCGATGACGTGCAGCGGGTTCTTCAGGTTCGGCAGCAGCCGCCGGTTCTGGGCCCTAAAGTCGTCGGGCGAGTCGGCGCCGGATCCGGCGGGTCGCGGACTCGTCCGGGACGAGTCGTCTCGGTCCTGGGACGACGTTAAGCCCGAGTCCGGTTCCGGTGACAGTCCGGCGTCGTCGTTCAGAACCGCTCCTGGGACTTCGGCGTGTATCGGGCTGGACCCGGGGTTCACGGACCTGGAACGGTACCAGACAGGAAGTGAGGCAGACTTACGGGATTCTGGACAGAACTGGGCCTGAGATTAGAACCGGGTCGATAATTATTCCATTTAAAGTTCTGAGGAGACGGACCAGAAAACGTCCAGCGTCCGTTTCACTCCCACAGGGTCAGGATCACCGAACTGGGCTGGAACCCAACCCATTAGCCGTTACCATGGAGACGGAGGCTAATTGAGATGCGGCATCTGCTCTGCTCCCTAATCTAATCTGTTCTGATCAGATAATCACATTTATAGAAATTACGGAGGCGACGAATGAAGCTGATTGATGAACGGACTGGTTGCCATGGTGATTCACATTCTTCCCACAGAGCAGCGAGAGAACAATAACTGTAATCTGACAAACACAACCCTCAGGCTAGCAAGCTAAATACTTAGCCACATGCAAATTCACTTGCTGATAAGCGGAAGTGGACTATCAAAATAAAAGCTGTTTCAATAGATCCATTGGTAGGAACATCTGTATTGATATTTATCAATACAAATGTTTTGGTAAAGAAAGCTAAGTATTAGCTAAATTTATGCTACTAACTAATACTTAGCTAACTACTATAAACTTTGCAGAGTTTGTAATAGCTAGCTAAGCTAAATACTTAGCAAGCAAAACATTCAGCCAGCTAAATATGTATCTTACTATTTAGCTAGTTTGTAAACGCCATATTTATCTGGCTAACTACCTAGCATGTTAGCCAGATAAATGTTTAGGTAATTATTTAGCTCTCTGTGAGTGGAGCCAGCGGAGCTGACGGACTTCTTGGTTCTGACGATGAGCGAGGCGAAAGACAGGTTCTGGTTCCGCTCGTCGTGGTGCAGCGGCTGGTGGGCCAGCAGGAGGCTGTAGTCCAGAACGTTGAGCCGCTCCAGGAAGCTGGTGTCGATCTCCACCTGCTGGACGAGCCAGGAGCGCTGCCGCTCTGCACACAACACAACCAAAGTCAACAAATACAACAAATACCAAAAAACACAACAAACTCACACAGAGACCCGGGTCGGTGTCAGAACGGAACCAGGCGGTTTGGAAACTTTGAGTTTCGTTTTCATGGTTTAACAAAAACAAACTTTAATGTTTTACAGTGAAGCAGAACTTCCTACATTTTTACCATTAAAAATCTGAGCTTTGGTTTCTGACACAATCCAGAGATATTATGGGATGGATTAGATCAACGCTGACTCGTCAGTTAGAATGGCCTAGTCAAAGTCCAGACCTGAATCCAGCAGGTTTTTCAGATGTTTTCAGACTGAACTGGTTCGGTTCTGGAGGACAGAAGTAGTTCTCTGTGTGACCAGCAGAGGGCGCGCTGCACCTTCCTCCTCCTCCTCTTCCTCACCCAGTGTGATGAACTGGCCTTCAAAGTTCAGGTCCTTCAGAACCACGATGATCTGGCTGCCCTCCGGCGCCGGGTCCGTCCACCGGCTCACCTGGCAGCCTTTGATGTCGTACCTGCAGAACACAGGCAGCGTCACTGGACCTGACCGGAACCAGGACCGACCCGGACCTGGAACCAGAACTGACCAGAACCAGGACCAACCCAGAACCAGAACCAACCTGGAACCAGGACTGACCCGGACCTGGAACCAAAACTGACCAGAACCAGAACCAATCTGGAACCAGGACCGACCCGGACCTGGTACCAGAACTGACCATTACCAGGACCGACCTGGAACCAGGACCAATCAGAACCAGGACCGACCCGGACCTCAGCGGTCCAGACTCACCGGGCGTTGATGCGTTCGTCCGGGTAAAAGACGCTCTGCATTACGATGAAATATTTCTGCCAAGAAGAAAAGATGAGATGATCCAGCAGGAGGCGCCAAACGTTCAGATCCACAAAACAGCAGAAGAAGAAATTCAAACATTTAGCTATCAGAGCAGCGCCTACTTCCTGTTATCAGGCGGTTTCTACAGGAAGTAACTCAAAAACACAAAATCTCAACAAGTAATTTATTTAGTTTAGTTTCTAAAATCTCAGAAAATTAATTTGCAGGTAATTTTTCACCCAGATACAGAAGATCAACTAAATATTAAAGCACAGTTAGCATTAGCAGATTTTTTCACTTGTAACACAAAAATCACATTTGTTTTCTGAATTTTTAATTTGTTTTGATAATGCTACATTTTGGAATGAAAAAAAATCACTTTGTTTAAAGATTCCTCAGATCCTGATCCAGACATTCAGAACCAGAGAACCGGGTCAAAGCGGATCTTTACCTTCCGACCGGGAGGGATCCGGATCCGGTGAACTCCTGAAAGGAAAACAAGAATCATCAAGACGACGAGTCCTCCATCGTCAGCTGGTCGGGTTAAAGGTCGGGCTAAAGGTCAGGTCGTGGGTTGTACCTAAGAACTTGACCAGCAGTGAATGTGGGAACTTCCTCAGATGCTCCACGTAGATCTTCAGGTTGGACAGAAGGAATTTAATCTCCCGTTTGTTTTGAGTCTTCAGGAAAAAACGTTTATCATTTCTGAAGGTTCAAAAACACAAAACGCATCAATGAACACGTGCTGTTAAACATCCTACAGTTAGCATGTCAGCTAACCACAGTTACCATTCATTAATGTTAGCAACTACGCTAATAAAAGCTAAGTTTTGGGTCAGCATCACCTGATATAGTTGACAAATGTTAGCAGCTACACAAATAAACATATTTTGTTGGCTTTAGCTAATAAACTTATAGCAGCAAACATTAAAATAACCTGCAATAGCGAAGAATGACAAATGTTAGCAACTGTCCTAAAAAAGCTATTTTATTAGCATTAGCTTATAAACGTATAACAGTAGACATCTGGAAAACAAGATCCCATAGCTAACTAATATTAGCAGCTATGCTACTAAAATTATTTTGTTAGCATTAGCTAATAATGTTATAGTGGTTGAAATCCTTGCTAACATGCAGCTTTTCTCTAATCTTCTGATTTATGTATTTCTGTCTATGCCTTGTAACCAGGTCAGTTTTTGTTTCCCAGGTCTTCACAGGTCTGTCCAACAAATCAATCAAACAGCTGCAGCTGATCCAGATGCTGCTGCTGGCGTTCTGACTAAAACCAGGAAGATAGAGCACATAACACCAGTTTTAAAGTCCCTCCACTGGCTCCCTGTAGCTCAAAGAATAGACTTTAAAATACTGTTGTTAGTTTATAAATCACTGAACAGCTTAGCACCACAATACATTAAAGATCTGCTGTTGTTGTATCAACCTTCCAGACCTCTCAGGTTCTGGTTCTGGTTCTGCTCTGCATCCCCAGAACCAGAACCAAACGAGGAGAAGCAGCTTTCAGCATCTATGCACCACAAATTTGGAACAAACTTCCAGAAAACTGTAAAACAGCTGAAACACTGACTTCTTTTAAATCTCGACTAAAAACCCACCTGTTTAGGATTGTGTTTGAAACGTAATCAATTACAAATTTATTGATGGAACTTGACTTAATGCTGTGTTTTGATTATTGATTCTATGTTTCATTGTGATTCTGTGTTTGTAATGATGTAAAGCTCTTTGAAATGCCTGCTGCTGAAATGTGCTACACAAAGAAAATGTGATGGATTGATTGATTCCCGTTAGTTTTTCTGCTGAGTGAGGAGCAGACTCACGTCAGGAAGAAGTCAGCTTTGCTCTTGGAGTTGCTGATGAACTGCAGGTAGCAGCTTTCTGAGCACAGAGACTGCAGATACTCGTCATCTGTGATTCCTAGCGACG
The DNA here is from genome assembly GCF_001444195.1 of Xiphophorus couchianus. Taxonomy (NCBI): domain Eukaryota; kingdom Metazoa; phylum Chordata; class Actinopteri; order Cyprinodontiformes; family Poeciliidae; genus Xiphophorus; species Xiphophorus couchianus. The sequence goes on from NC_040235.1 coordinate 977,838, forward strand.
CGCGCAGAGCGGCGAACACCGGGCCGCCAAACGTCTCCAGGGAGAAGTCCTGGACAAACACAGCAAACTGTCTGGGACGCCTGAGAGCCACAATCACCGCCTGCCGGCCCGACCTCACCTTGTGCACCTGCGTGACCTTGGATCTGAAGTTGTCGTCTGAAAGGTCGTTCTGGAAACAGAAACACAGTAAGACAGAAAGATTCACAATCTGCTTCATATTTCAGTTTATGTTCCTGTTTTTACAGGAAAGAGGAAATTCAGGAATTCATGAGCCATAAAACAACAGGATGTCTTCAGTCAGAGGGATTTCCAGAAGTGTTGTAACACAGACCTCTACAGGAGATCCTTCAAACTCCATCCATCTCTGCAGCGACTCGTTTAATTTGGTTTATCTGGTTTAAATATGAGATTTCTGTGGATATTTGTGTATTTGTCAGTGACTGCTGGCGCTCAGTGCGCTGAGGTCGCCGCGGCAATCTCTGATGTCAGAGGCGGCGCCGCTGACCGAGCCGTAATGCTCCCTGCTGAGTCAGCGCTCTGGGCGTCAGAGGGATTAGGCCCGAGCAGAACCGGGTCGGGAATTCTGCTTGTTCTGTAGCAACAGAATCTCAGTCAGCTCCAAGCTCACGGCTGAACCAGGATCAGATTTTATTTATTCTTCTACTTCCAGAATGAAGCTTTCCTCTAAAATAACAGATGGAGCTCAGAGGGACTCATCATTCAGCAGATCGTTAGCCTGCTAATCAATCAACCTGTGGCTAATTCACAAAGCTAACATAAATATTGACATGATGCCAAACTGTTAGTTATTATTCATTGAAGTTTAAATATTTTAACCTTTATGCTAACCCTGAATCATCCTAATAAACACTAGTTCTGCTAACGCTAAAGCCCTATACCAAAATGGTTTTGAACACATGCTATTGCTAAAGCGCTAAATTCAGCCATGTTGATTCCTATAAGGTGTCATAAGGAGAACATGGAGAAGTTCTCAAAATAATTCATGTATGTCAGTGTTCAGGGGAAGTTAAAGCAATAAATGTTTTCAACATGAGCTAAAATGCTAAAGCGCTAAGGTAAAAACTAGCTCTGCTATTAGCGGATTAGCAGACGTCTACGCTGTTCACTGAACCAACACAAAGTCTTAGCAACAAGCAGCAGCAGCAACGTTTGAAAGCATTTAGAATCATAAAAACTGAATATAATTATTCACCGTCTGGATTCTGGTTTTAATCATATTTTAAATAAATGTTTTTGTAGCTGTTGCTCTAAATTAGCATCAGGAGTTTCCTGATAATCTCAGTTTCAGCTTCAGGAATAATTGCTTGTTTGTTTAGATGCCTAAAACCAGGAGACGGCAGCGTTGACACATTAAGCAACTTTAAGTGGATGTTGAGGCTGTTTTGTTGCTGAATCCCTGGTTGCTGAAGCTGTTTGTTTACTGCTGTCGCCGCGCTGCGCTCTGACCTGCTTCCACTACGGCAGCAGGAAGGGGTCATTTTTAATCTCTGGACTTTTCTGCTGCTGGTTTTCCTCTGATCTGAACACACAGATGAATTTACTGCTGACACGTTCAGAAATCCAATAATCAATCCCTGGAAAGCTGTTAGCGCCGCGGCGCAGCGACCTTCAGCGCGGCGCAGCGACCTTCAGCGTTTTATTATCAGTGACATAAAAACAAAAAGGTTCAGGTCTGAAAGAACATCAGAGACGTTTTGTACAGATTTAAAAGCTTCAGATCAATTTACTGACTGGACAGAGAGAGAAGCAGCGTTAGAATGAAACCAGAGGTCAGAGGTCAAATCACCTCATCGATTACAAACAATCGGCAGACGAAGCAGGAATCAATTTTAGAGATGAATGTTCAGGAAACGATGAAGTTTTCACCTTCAACTGATTCAGTTTGACTTGACTGATCCAGAGTCAGATATGAGGACCTGAAACTGAACTGAACTGAACTGAACTGAACCGAACCGAACTGAACCGAACCGAACCGAACCGAACCGAACTGAACCGAACTGAACTGAACTGAACCGAACTGAACGGATTTGAGACCAAAACATGAAGGCTGCTGACCTCTGACCTCTGGGCCAGCAGGCGTTCCTCTGTGGTTTTTAGCAGGCATGATGCTGCCGCTGCTACTCACCGCTGGCGGTGTGTGTGTGGAGGTGTGTATGGCTGCAGCCAGGCCCTCCTTCATCCTGCAGGTCAGGCGTAGAAGTCGTGCTGCTGGTCGATCTCAAACAGACCCAGAAGTTTCCACTGCTGCCTCAGTCCGCCCCAGCGCCGCCGCTTCGCCGTGCCGGATCGCTGCGGCTGCGGCAGCGGCGGCGGCGGCTGCCGGCGTCCGGGCGTCTCCATCTGGGCAGAGAGCAGAGCGGCAGCTTGAGGCGCTGAACGCTTTCTGCAGAAATCAAAGAGTGAGAGGAGGCCAGCAGGAAAACCAAACACAGCAGTCTGTAACTGGGTTGCCATGGCGACCAGCACAATGGGATGAAAGCTCTGCGGTGCGGCGCAGCACGCCGCGCCTGATGAGCCGAGCAGCTCATTAACACGTTTCAGCAGAGCAGCCGCGGCGCCAGATCAAAACATCTACAGCTAATAAGACGACTGGCCCTTTAAATAACCGCTGATGATGTCACTGCTTTCTCTGAGTCTGATTGGTTCATCCCCAACATTAGAGCGACCTGGAGGAACACAAACCAGGAGGGTCAAAGGTCATCTGCGCTAACGGCTACATGCTAGCCCTAAACAGGAAGCAGACGTCCAGGTGTGGATAGCTAAACAGCAACATGGCAGACAGGCTTTTATTTCTGCTTTACTTTCTAAATTTAGCTAACTAAATATTTAGGCTAATATTAGCGTAGCTGTGGAGCTGAACAGCTTCCTGATGAAAGGATGAATATTTTCTTCATGTTTTGTTTATATTTTTGTCTTTTTGTGTAAACACTGAAAGAAATATTAAACTGCAACAAAAAAAGCTGTAAAAATATAAATAAAACTAAATAATAACATAAATTTATGCTAATTAAGCTAAGCTAAACAATTAGCTTGCTATTCAGGTATTTAACTTAAAGCTGGGATATTTAAATAATTAAATAACAGTAAAAATATGAAAGTATATTTTTTCCGTCAATAACAGACCAATGCTGTTTTACAGTGTAATTTTTCTGTCTCTTTGCTCCTGCAGAGATTTTTCCTCTCATCAGGATTTACATGACCTTCGGCCTCAGGCCTTCATTTGACTAACAAGCTCCGGCGGGCCGGTTCGGCTCGGTTCGGCTCGGTCCGGACCGGTTCGGACTTGGAGTCAGCAGGTCAGCTCACCTCAGAGTTTGTTTAGCTGGGGAGCATCACTTCCTGCTTCTCAGCATCAGCCAAGCAGAAAACAGGCAAAGGAGCGGCAGGGGAACAGCAGCAGGGAGGAAAGGAGCAAAGGAGGCAACGAAAAAGCAAGCAAGCGAGAGCGAGCGAGCGAGCGAGCGAGCGAGGCGAGCGAGCGAGCGAGCGAGCGAGCGAGCGAGCGAGCAAGCGAGCGAGCGAGCGAGCGAGCGAGCGAGCAAGCGAGCGAGCGAGCGAGCGAGCGAGCGAGGAGCGAGCGAGGGAGGAGCGAGCGAGCGAGCGAGCGAGCGAGCGAGCGAGCAGCGAGCAAGCGAGCGAGCGAGCGAGCGAGCGAGCGAGCGAGCAAGCGAGCGAGCGAGCGAGCAGCGAGCGAGCGAGCGCGCGGAGGGAGCGAGGGAGCGAGCGGAGCGAGCGAGCGAGCGAGCGAGCAAGCAAGCAAGCAAGAGAGCGAGCGAGCGAGCGAGCGATCGAGCGAGCTAGCGAGCGAGGGAGCGACAGCGAGCGAGCGAGCGAGCGAGGGAGCGAGGAGCAGAGCGAGGGAGCGAGCGAGCTAGCGAGCGAGCGAGCGAGCGAGCAAGCGAGCGAGCGAGAGATCTAGCTAGCAATATCGAGCGAGCTATCTATCAATCGATCTATCTAATCTATCAAGCTATCGAGCGATATTAGCTATCAATCAATCAATCAATCAATCAATCAATCAATCTATCTATCTATCTATCTATCTATCTATCTATCTATCTATCTATCTGTCTGTCTGTCTGTCTGTATGTCTGTCAGAGCCAGAATTAGTTATTTTGCTCACCCTCAGAGTGAGTTCTGCTGGTTCCTGGTGCCGGTTCGGTCCGGTGTCTCTGACTCGTGTGCGCAGGCCGGACCGGCCGGGACTGATCCTGGATCCGGTCACACCCAGATCCTGACACCGACTGGTTCTGTGGGCTGATGGCTCCGGCTCCACACCAGCAGCGTCCCTTCAAATTAAAAGCCCGGCCCAGCTGGGCGGACCGGTCCAGAACCAGCAGCTGGTCTTTCTGCAGGAGTTTCCATCGGTTCCGACCTTTAAACTGGACTGAAACGTCAGGTTAGAATATGTTATGGAATCATTAATGAAATCAAAGTTCTGCTGAACTTCTCTTGACTTTTGCAACTTTACATGAAATATTCAGGAAGTAAATAATTATATTCTGATTTATTAACAATTTTATGAAATATTAGTGCTGATTATTTTTTTTATTCATTAAGATTTTTTATAGTTTTTTAAACTTTACTTTTCATAATATTTTTTGTGTGTCTTTATACAATGTTCTTTATTTTCTCTTTTTAGTTTCCTTCGTGATTTTTATTATGCAATAAATAAATAATATTTTATTTATTTATTTATGCAAAAAATGTTTATAGTTTTATCAGATCATTAAATTAGTTAACGATTATTCGATAATCAATTTAATCCAATTAATCGTTTCAGCCCTAATTAATACATTTCAGAAACATAAAACTACATCATTTTCACCTGGAAACATCGTTTTTAATCGGTGGTTTCGGTTTTCTACAGATTTAAAGTTTGGATCTGCTGCCCCCTTCTGGACGGAAGCATTAATGCAGCGCAGGTGAATATTAAAAACTAATAAAACTTTGTTTTATTTCTGATTTTTCAGCCATTAAGACAAACTAGTATTTTATGTTTGTTGGAATAAGAGAAAATCTGAGGATCCAGTTCAGAAAAATACCCTGCAGTAAAACAGATCTGCATTATTAAGGAACAAATTAATAATTCAATAAATGCATTAAATACACCTTAATGAGTCTCATCTGTCAGATTGAAAGAATCTTTTGGAAATAAGCTTTAAGCAGAAATAAGACATATTTTTAATACTTTATCACAGAAACAGATTTATGTCCTAAATAAATAAAATACGATTCTGTTTCAGTTATTTGTTGACCTGAAGAATTTTAGACACAATAATTTTAAGGAGCAAAAATTTTATTTTATTTTAATGTAAACAAAAGTGAAACCCATCTGTTACACAAATTCACTCCTACATTTATTTATTTATAGAAAACTGTTTCCACGGCAACAAACTCTGAATATTTACAGATTTCCTCATTATTCAATAATCAGATTTGCCTTCTTGAACTGTGACGTCATTCCCGGCGGCACAGCCTCTGACGTCATCGGGACAGCAAACGGCCCGCCGGGGGAGCCAGAGTTCCTCAGAAAGATTCCAGAGCGAAACAAAACGAGAAACTTCCTGGAACTCACGTCGGTTTTTCTTCGGTTTTGCGGTTTTTTCCACAGGATGACGGCGCAGTGAAGGTTCCTGTCGGATCCCGAACAGAACATGGACCAAAAACCTCAGAACCGGGAATAAAATCTGGGATTCAACCTAAAAATCTGATCCTGCATCAGTTGGGCTTTTATCATGAAATTGAAACATGCAGTTCAGCTTATTAAAAAAAAAAGACAATTTTACTGACTGATTATCTCAACATGAGGCAGTTTGAACACCTGTTAGCTGCTGCTGCATAAACAAACTGAATGAATTAATACGAAGAGCTGAATTAAAGCTGATGGGGCAGAACCAGAACCAGAACCAGGTCAGCTTCAGTCTGTTAGGAACTGAAAGGTAGAGGAAACATGACCTCTGACCTATGCAGAGCAACAGCAGCACCGCAGCGACTCCAGGCAGGATGACCGAATATTCCCGAGGAAGGAAATATCTGTGAAGGACGTGGCGGGCGTCGACGAACGGCTGCAGAGAAACACGAAGAAAATTCATTTAGACAGAAACATCATGACTGGATTTATAATAACATCCAGTAATTAGATCTTCAGATTGATAATAATGGGTTGATTTCGCTCCCAGGATCGGGTCCAGTACCAGAACAATGACCCAGACGGTGTAATACGTGAAGAGCAGCAGGCTGAACAGAACCAGACTCATCCCGACCGCCTGATCCGCTCCTGTAGCCTGGAAATACAGAAAAAACATTCCCTTCACTGGGAGCACACAAGACAGGTTTCTGCTCTGGCTCTGAGCCTGGAAAAACCTGGAAAAACCTGGGACACAAGGAGAAAACCTGGAAAAACCTGGGATGGATAGATGGATAAAACTTTTTGGACCTGGAAATATGGAAAATTATTTCATTTTCCTTTTATTTAATTTTTAACCTTTTGATGGGAAAATCTAACAGAAACATTCAAGTGGTATGAAATTAGATTTAGATTTCATTATTTTCTTGGAGTCTGAACAGAATCATAAAGATGAACAGGTGCAGCTGCTAAATCAGTCCAAAGTGGGACCTGGAGGTCCGGCGTCCTGCATGTTTTAGTCTCCCTGGTTTAACGCACCTGGACCAAATGAAGGATCATTAGAGGCCTTAGGACGCTGACATGTTGAGAAGGTTGTTACTAAAACCAGGGACACAATAAAACATGCCGGACCTCCAGGACCCACTTTGGGCTCCACTGTGCTAAATGTTCCGTTATTCCTTCTTTATTTTCTGTCTCTCATTGGTTCCGTCCAGTCCGGAACTCCCTATAAATAATTGAAAACTTAGGCAAAAACTAGATTTCTGTGTAAAGAAGGTGATGATAAAACGTATCTTCGGAGCAAACAACGTTCCCTCTTAAATTCGGCGTTGAACAGTTTTATAAATCTGGAGTTATTTTCAAGAAATAAATAAAAATTGTCTGAACAGAGACAGAAGTTACACGAACAAATCTTTTAGAAACGGTTCGCAGATAATTAGCTTCAACTGAGCTTCAAAGACTGAAACCAACACAATTATTAAAACTATAAAATAAGTCTGTATTATACTAAATCAGATTTACACTTAATGCGAGGCGACAAGCTAACTGGCTAACATCTTATAAACAACTTTATCTTCATGCTTCACCTCCAGTCAGACATTAAACGCTAAAATTTCATTTTAAATCTACCTTTCAGCATTAATGTTTGATTATTACTTTATTTATATTTCTTACCATGTTTACAGACACGTAGTAAGGGATTATTTGTCAATGCTTCCGGCTTCTTACTTCTTCTCCTAAACCTACCGAAAATGCTCAGGTCTCCGTCGCCCCCTAACGGTGGTATGGTGCAATTTCACCGCCATACGTTTAGAGTCGTTTCAGGGGTCTCAAACTCCAGTCCTGGAAGGCCGCTGTCCTGCAACTTTTAGATGAGCCTCTGCTGCACCACCTGGATAGAATAATTAGGTCATTAAGGCTCTGGAGACCTGATCTAGACCAGGAGGAGGTCATTAAGCCGTTTCATTCCAGCGTTTTTGTACCTGAGGCACATCTAAAAACTGCAGGACAGCGACTGGAGGCCTGGAGCTTGAGACCCAAATCTGACCTTCAGTTTTAGTTACAAAAAAAGGTGAAACTTCAACCATAATAAAAATAAGAAATAATTTAATTTTTAACATATTCACACTAAAAGCTTTGTAAAAAAAAAAAAAAAAACAATTTGTAAAAATATTGAAAACGATGCATCACTATCATCCCACTTCACAATCATGCACCGCTTTGTGTTGGTCTGTCACTTTAAGTTTGTTCGTAATAGTACAAAATGTGGAAAAGTTCAAGGGGTGTGTAAAGCTCTGAACATAAATAAAAGGAAAATAATTTTTTAATTTCAATGTAGA